>NW_026890258.1:0-116000 GCF_963514075.1 Conger conger | reverse complement strand
TGAGTTTTGACTTTCAAGAAATGCGCACTCTGAAAAACTTTGTTTCTGAATGCGGGAAAAGTTAAAGTTTTTATGAGGCCTATATCTAAAGCTCCTAAAGGAGCACATGGCTACCTTTTGAATATATGATATGGAACCACTCACCATCATACATATTTCATTTGGAAGCAGCTAGTGTATTCACTCTTGAAGATATGCTCATATTCAACTCCTAAGAAACTTAGAGTGCCAAAGATTGAAATCGTCATATATGTATTTCACAAGCTCTGAATGCGGTTTCTGGCAAATGGGCATACACCTGATAGATTTTCGCCCCACCATCAAACCTTTTGGTTTTGGATGAAATGTGAGTTTTGACTTTCAAGAAATGCGCATTCTGAAAAACTTTGTTTCTGAATGCGGGAAAAGTTAAAGTTTTTATAAGGCCTATATCTAAAGCTCCTAAAGGAGCACATGGCTACCTTTGGGATATATGATATGGAACCACTCACCATCATACATAATTCATTTGGAAGCAGCTAGTGTATTCTCTCTTCACGATATGCTCTTTTTCACCAACTATGAAACTTAGAGTGCCAAAGCTTGAAATCGTCATTTTGGGGATTTCACAAGCTCTGAATGCGGTTTCTGGCAAATTGGCATACACCTGATAGATTTTCGCCCCACCATCAAACCTTTTGGTTTTGGATGAAATGTGAGTTTTGACTTTCAAGAAATGTGCACTCTGAAAAACTTTGTTTCTGAATGCGGGAAAAGTTAAAGTTTTTATAAGGCCTATATCTAAAGCTCCTAAAGGAGCACATGGCTACCTTTGGGATATATGATATGGAACCACTCACCATCATACATATTTCATTTGGAAGCAGCTAGTATTTTCTCTCTTCAAGATATGCTCTTTTTCACCAACTATGAAACTTAGAGTGCCAAAGCTTGAAATCGTCATTTTGGGGATTTCACAAGCTCTGAATGCGGTTTCTGGCAAATGGGCATACACCTGATAGATTTTCGCCCCACCATCAAACCTTTTGGTTTTGGATGAAATGTGAGTTTTGACTTTCAAGAAATGCGCACTCTGAAAAACTTTGTTTCTGAATGCGGGAAAAGTTAAAGTTTTTATGAGGCCTATATCTAAAGCTCCTAAAGGAGCAGATGGCTACCTTTTGAATATATGATATGGAACCACTCACCATCATACATATTTCATTTGGAAGCAGCTAGTGTATTCACTCTTGAAGATATGCTCATATTCAACTCCTAAGAAACTTAGAGTGCCAAAGATTGAAATCGTCATATATGTATTTCACAAGCACTGAATGCGGTTTCTGGCAAATGGGCATACACCTGATAGATTTTCGCCCCACCATCAAACCTTTTGGTTTTGGATGAAATGTGAGTTTTGACTTTCAAGAAATGCGCATTCTGAAAAACTTTGTTTCTGAATGCGGGAAAAGTTAAAGTTTTTATAAGGCCTATATCTAAAGCTCCTAAAGGAGCACATGGCTACCTTTGGGATATATGATATGGAACCACTCACCATCATACATATTTCATTTGGAAGCAGCTAGTGTATTCTCTCTTCACGATATGCTCATTTTCACCAACTATGAAACTTAGAGTGCCAAAGCTTGAAATCGTCATTTTGGGGATTTCACAAGCTCTGAATGCGGTTTCTGGCAAATTGGCATACACCTGATAGATTTTCGCCCCACCATCAAACCTTTTGGTTTTGGATGAAATGTGAGTTTTGACTTTCAAGAAATGCGCACTCTGAAAAACTTTGTTTCTGAATGCGGGAAAAGTTAAAGTTGTTATAAGGCCTATATCTAAAGCTCCTAAAGGAGCACATGGCTACCTTTGGGATATATGATATGGAACCACTCACCATCATACATATTTCATTTGGGAGCAGCTAGTGTATTCTCTCTTCAAGATATGCTCTTTTTCACCATCTATGAAACTTAGAGTGCCAAAACTTGAAATCGTCATTTTGGGGATTTCACAAGCTCTGAATGCGGTTTCTGGCAAATGGGCATACACCTGATAGATTTTCGCCCCACCATCAAACCTTTTGGTTTTGGATGAAATGTGAGTTTTGACTTTCAAGAAATGCGCACTCTGAAAAACTTTGTTTCTGAATGCGGGAAAAGTTAAAGTTTTTATAAGGCCTATATCTAAAGCTCCTAAAGGAGCACATGGCTACCTTTGGGATATATGATATGGAACCACTCACCATCATACATATTTCATTTGGAAGCAGCTAGTGTATTCTCTCTTCAAGATATGCTCTTTTTCACCAACTATGAAACTTAGAGTGCCAAAGCTTGAAATCGTCATTTTGTGGATTTCACAAGCTCTGAATGCGGTTTCTGGCAAATGGGCATACACGTGATAGATTTTCGCCCCACCATCAAACCTTTTGGTTTTGGATGAAATGTGAGTTTTGACTTTCAAGAAATGCGCACTCTGAAAAACTTTGTTTCTGAATGCGGGAAAAGTTAAAGGTTTTATAAGGCCTATATCTAAAGCTCCTAAAGGAGCAGTTGGCTACCTTTTGAATATATGATATGGAACCACTCACCATCATACATATTTCATTTGGAAGCAGCTAGTATATTCTCTCTTCAAGATATGCTCTTTTTCACCAACTCTGAAACTTAGAGTGCCAAAGCTTGAAATCGTCATTTTGGGGATTTCACAAGCTCTGAATGCGGTTTCTGGCAAATGGGCATACACCTGATAGATTTTCGCCCCACCATCAAACCTTTTGGTTTTGGATGAAATGTGAGTTTTGACTTTCAAGAAATGCGCACTCTGAAAAACTTTGTTTCTGAATGCGGGAAAAGTTAAAGTTTTTATAAGGCCTATATCTAAAGCTCCTAAAGGAGCACATGGCTACCTTTGGGATATATGATATGGAACCACTCACCATCAGACATATTTCATTTGGGAGCAGCTAGTGTATTCTCTCTTCAAGATATGCTCTTTTTCACCAACTATGAAACTTAGAGTGCCAAAGCTTGAAATCGTCATTTTGGGGATTTCACAAGCTCTGAATGCGGTTTCTGGCAAATGGGCATACACCTGATAGATTTTCGCCCCACCATCAAACCTTTTGGTTTTGGATGAAATGTGAGTTTTGACTTTCAAGAAATGCGCATTCTGAAAAACTTTGTTTCTGAATGCGGGAAAAGTTAAAGTTTTTATAAGGCCTATATCTAAAGCTCCTAAAGGAGCACATGGCTACCTTTGGGATATATGATATGGAACCACTCACCATCATACATATTTCATTTGGAAGCAGCTAGTGTATTCTCTCTTCACGATATGCTCTTTTTCACCAACTATGAAACTTAGAGTGCCAAAGCTTGAAATCGTCATTTTGGGGATTTCACAAGCTCTGAATGCGGTTTCTGGCAAATTGTCATACACCTGATAGATTTTCGGCCCACCATCAAACCTTTTGGTTTTGGATGAAATGTGAGTTTTGACTTTCAAGAAATGCGCACTCTGAAAAACTTTGTTTCTGAATGCGGGAAAAGTTAAAGTTTTTCTAAGGCCTATATCTAAAGCTCCTAAAGGAGCACATGGCTACCTTTGGGATATATGATATGGAACCACTCACCATCATACATATTTCATTTGGAAGCAGCTAGTATATTCTCTCTTCAAGATATGCTCTTTTTCACCAACTATGAAACTTAGAGTGCCAAAGCTTGAAATCGTCATTTTGGGGATTTCACAAGCTCTGAATGCGGTTTCTGGGAAATGGGCATACACCTGATAGATTTTCGCCCCACCATCAAACCTTATGGTTTTGGATGAAATGTGAGTTTTGACTTTCAAGAAATGCGCACTCTGAAAAACTTTGTTTCTGAATGCGGGAAAAGTTAAAGTTTTTATGAGGCCTATATCTAAAGCTCCTAAAGGAGCAGATGGCTACCTTTTGAATATATGATATGGAACCACTCACCATCATACATATTTCATTTGGAAGCAGCTAGTGTATTCACTCTTGAAGATATGCTCATATTCAACTCCTAAGAAACTTAGAGTGCCAAAGATTGAAATCGTCATATATGTATTTCACAAGCTCTGAATGCGGTTTCTGGCAAATGGGCATACACCTGATAGATTTTCGCCCCACCATCAAACCTTTTGGTTTTGGATGAAATGTGAGTTTTGACTTTCAAGAAATGCGCATTCTGAAAAACTTTGTTTCTGAATGCGGGAAAAGTTAAAGTTTTTATAAGGCCTATATCTAAAGCTCCTAAAGGAGCACATGGCTACCTTTGGGATATATGATATGGAACCACTCACCATCATACATATTTCATTTGGAAGCAGCTAGTGTATTCTCTCTTCAAGATATGCTCTTTTTCACCAACTATGAAACTTAGAGTGCCAAAGCTTGAAATCGTCATTTTGGGGATTTCACAAGCTCTGAATGCGGTTTCTGGCAAATGGGCATACACCTGATAGATTTTCGCCCCACCATCAAACCTTTTGGTTTTGGATGAAATGTGAGTTTTGACTTTCAAGAAATGCGCACTCTGAAAAACTTTGTTTCTGAATGCGGGAAAAGTTAAAGTTTTTATGAGGCCTATATCTAAAGCTCCTAAAGGAGCAGATGGCTACCTTTTGAATATATGATATGGAACCACTCACCGTCATACATATTTCATTTGGAAGCAGCTAGTGTATTCACTCATGAAGATATGCTCATATTCAACTCCTAAGAAACTTAGAGTGCCAAAGATTGAAATCGTCATATATGTATTTCACAAGCTCTGAATGCGGTTTCTGGCAAATGGGCATACACCTGATAGATTTTCGCCCCACCATCAAACCATTTGGTTTTGGATGAAATGTGAGTTTTGACTTTCAAGAAATGCGCACTCTGAAAAACTTTGTTTCTGAATGCGGGAAAAGTTAAAGTTTTTATAAGGCCTATATCTAAAGCTCCTAAAGGAGCACATGGCTACCTTTGGGATATATGATCTGGAACCACTCACCATCATACATATTTCATTTGGGAGCAGCTAGTGTATTCTCTCTTCAAGATATGCTCTTTTTCACCAACTATGAAACTTAGAGTGCCAAAACTTGAAATCGTCATTTTGGGGATTTCACAAGCTCTGAATGCGGTTTCTGGCAAATGGGCATACACCTGATAGATTTTCGCCCCACCATCAAACCTTTTGGTTTTGGATGAAATGTGAGTTTTGACTTTCAAGAAATGCGCACTCTGAAAAACTTTGTTTCTGAATGCGGGAAAAGTTAAAGTTTTTATAAGGCCTATATCTAAAGCTCCTAAAGGAGCACATGGCTACCTTTGGGATATATGATATGGAACCACTCACAATCATACATATTTCATTTGGAAGCAGCTAGTGTATTCTCTCTTCAAGATATGCTCTTTTTCACCAACTATGAAACTTAGAGTGCCAAAGCTTGAAATCGTCATTTTGTGGATTTCACAAGCTCTGAATGCGGTTTCTGGCAAATGGGCATACACCTGATAGATTTTCGCCCCACCATCAAACCTTTTGGTTTTGGATGAAATGTGAGTTTTGACTTTCAAGAAATGCGCACTCTGAAAAACTTTGTTTCTGAATGCGGGAAAAGTTAAAGGTTTTATAAGGCCTATATCTAAAGCTCCTAAAGGAGCAGATGGCTACCTTTTGAATATATGATATGGAACCACTCACCGTCATACATATTTCATTTGGAAGCAGCTAGTGTTTTCACTCATGAAGATATGCTCATATTCAACTCCTAAGAAACTTAGAGTGCCAAAGATTGAAATCGTCATATATGTATTTCACAAGCTCTGAATGCGGTTTCTGGCAAATGGGCATACACCTGATAGATTTTCGCCCCACCATCAAACCATTTGGTTTTGGATGAAATGTGAGTTTTGACTTTCAAGAAATGCGCACTCTGAAAAACTTTGTTTCTGAATGCGGGAAAAGTTAAAGTTTTTATAAGGCCTATATCTAAAGCTCCTAAAGGAGCACATGGCAACCTTTGGGATATATGATATGGAACCACTCACCATCATACATATTTCATTTGGGAGCAGCTAGTGTATTCTCTCTTCAAGATATGCTCTTTTTCACCAACTATGAAACTTAGAGTGCCAAAGCTTGAAATCGTCATTTTGGGGATTTCACAAGCTCTGAATGCGGTTTCTGGCAAATTGGCATACACCTGATAGATTTTCGCCCCACCATCAAACCTTTTGGTTTTGGATGAAATGTGAGTTTTGACTTTCAAGAAATGCGCACTCTGAAAAACTTTGTTTCTGAATGCGGGAAAAGTTAAAGTTTTTATAAGGCCTATATCTAAAGCTCCTAAAGGAGCACATGGCTACCTTTGGGATATATGATATGGAACCACTCACCATCATACATATTTCATTTGGAAGCAGCTAGTGTATTCTCTCTTCAAGATATGCTCTTTTTCACCAACTATGAAACTTAGAGTGCCAAAACTTGAAATCGTCATTTTGGGGATTTCACAAGCTCTGAATGCGGTTTCTGGCAAATGGGCATACACCTGATAGATTTTCGCCCCACCATCAAACCTTTTGGTTTTGGATGAAATGTGAGTTTTGACTTTCAAGAAATGCGCACTCTGAAAAACTTTGTTTCTGAATGCGGGAAAAGTTAAAGTTTTCATAAGGCCTATATCTAAAGCTCCTAAAGGAGCACATGGCTACCTTTGGGATATATGATATGGAACCACTCACCGTCATACATATTTCATTTGGGAGCAGCTAGTGTATTCTCTCTTCAAGATATGCTCATTTTCACCAACTATGAAACTTAGAGTGCCAAAGCTTGAAATCGACTTTTTGGGGATTTCACAAGCTCTGAATGCGGTTTCTGGCAAATGGGCATACACCTGATAGATTTTCGCCCCACCATCAAACCTTTTGGTTTTGGATGAAATGTGAGTTTTGACTTTCAAGAAATGCGCACTCTGAAAAACTTTGTTTCTGAATGCGGGAAAAGTTAAAGTTTTCATAAGGCCTATATCTAAAGCTCCTAAAGGAGCACATGGCTACCTTTGGGATAAATGATATGGAACCACTCACCGTCATACATATTTCATTTGGGAGCAGCTAGTGTATTCTCTCTTCAAGATATGCTCATTTTCACCAACTATGAAACTTAGAGTGCCAAAGCTTGAAATCGACTTTTTGGGGATTTCACAAGCTCTGAATGCGGTTTCTGGCAAATGGGCATACACCTGATAGATTTTCGCCCCACCATCAAACCTTTTGGTTTTGGATGAAAGGTGAGTTTTGACTTTCAAGAAATGCGCACTCTGAAAAACTTTGTTTCTGAATGCGGGAAAAGTTAAAGTTTTCATAAGGCCTATATCTAAAGCTCCTAAAGGAGCACATGGCTACCTTTGGGATATATGATATGGAACCACTCACCGTCATACATATTTCATTTGGGAGCAGCTAGTGTATTCTCTCTTCAAGATATGCTCATTTTCACCAACTATGAAACTTAGAGTGCCAAAGCTTGAAATCGACTTTTTGGGGATTTCACAAGCTCTGAATGCGGTTTCTGGCAAATGGGCATACACCTGATAGATTTTCGCCCCACCATCAAACCTTTTGGTTTTGGATGAAATGTGAGTTTTGACTTTCAAGAAATGCGCACTCTGAAAAACTTTGTTTCTGAATGCGGGAAAAGTTAAAGTTTTTATAAGGCCTATATCTAAAGCTCCTAAAGGAGCACATGGCTACCTTTGGGATATATGATATGGAACCACTCACCATCATACATATTTCATTTGGAAGCAGCTAGTGTATTCTCTCTTCACGATATGCTCTTTTTCACCAACTATGAAACTTAGAGTGCCAAAGCTTGAAATCGTCATTTTGGGGATTTCACAAGCTCTGAATGCGGTTTCTGGCAAATTGGCATACACCTGATAGATTTTCGCCCCACCATCAAACCTTTTGGTTTTGGATGAAATGTGAGTTTTGACTTTCAAGAAATGCGCACTCTGAAAAACTTTGTTTCTGAATGCGGGAAAAGTTAAAGTTTTTATAAGGCCTATATCTAAAGCTCCTAAAGGAGCACATGGCTACCTTTGGGATATATGATATGGAACCACTCACCATCATACATATTTCATTTGGAAGCAGCTAGTGTATTCTCTCTTCAAGAAATGCTCTTTTTCACCAACTATGAAACTTAGAGTGCCAAAACTTGAAATCGTCATTTTGGGGATTTCACAAGCTCTGAATGCGGTTTCTGGCAAATGGGCATACACCTGATAGATTTTCGCCCCACCATCAAACCTTTTGGTTTTGGATGAAATGTGAGTTTTGACTTTCAAGAAATGCGCACTCTGAAAAACTTTGTTTCTGAATGCGGGAAAAGTTAAAGTTTTCATAAGGCCTATATCTAAAGCTCCTAAAGGAGCACATGGCTACCTTTGGGATATATGATATGGAACCACTCACCGTCATACATATTTCATTTGGGAGCAGCTAGTGTATTCTCTCTTCAAGATATGCTCATTTTCACCAACTATGAAACTTAGAGTGCCAAAGCTTGAAATCGACTTTTTGGGGATTTCACAAGCTCTGAATGCGGTTTCTGGCAAATGGGCATACACCTGATAGATTTTCGCCCCACCATCAAACCTTTTGGTTTTGGATGAAATGTGAGTTTTGACTTTCAAGAAATGCGCACTCTGAAAAACTTTGTTTCTGAATGCGGGAAAAGTTAAAGTTTTCATAAGGCCTATATCTAAAGCTCCTAAAAGAGCACATGGCTACCTTTGGGATATATGATATGGAACCACTCACCGTCATACATATTTCATTTGGGAGCAGCTAGTGTATTCTCTCTTCAAGATATGCTCATTTTCACCAACTATGAAACTTAGAGTGCCAAAGCTTGAAATCGACTTTTTGGGGATTTCACAAGCTCTGAATGCGGTTTCTGGCAAATGGGCATACACCTGATAGATTTTCGCCCCACCATCAAACCTTTTGGTTTTGGATGAAATGTGAGTTTTGACTTTCAAGAAATGCGCACTCTGAAAAACTTTGTTTCTGAATGCGGGAAAAGTTAAAATTTTTATAAGGCCTATATCTAAAGCTCCTAAAGGAGCACATGGCTACCTTTGGGATATATGATATGGAACCACTCACCATCATACATATTTCATTTGGGAGCAGCTAGTGTATTCTCTCTTCAAGATATGCTCATTTTCACCAACTATGAAACTTAGAGTGCCAAAGCTTGAAATCGACTTTTTGGGGATTTCACAAGCTCTGAATGCGGTTTCTGGCAAATGGGCATACACCTGATAGATTTTCGCCCCACCATCAAACCTTTTGGTTTTGGATGAAATGTGAGTTTTGACTTTCAAGAAATGCGCACTCTGAAAAACTTTGTTTCTGAATGCGGGAAAAGTTAAAGTTTTCATAAGGCCTATATCTAAAGCTCCTAAAGGAGCACATGGCTACCTTTGGGATATATGATATGGAACCACTCACCGTCATACATATTTCATTTGGGAGCAGCTAGTGTATTCTCTCTTCAAGATATGCTCATTTTCACCAACTATGAAACTTAGAGTGCCAAAGCTTGAAATCGACTTTTTGGGGATTTCACAAGCTCTGAATGCGGTTTCTGGCAAATGGGCATACACCTGATAGATTTTCGCCCCACCATCAAACCTTTTGGTTTTGGATGAAATGTGAGTTTTGACTTTCAAGAAATGCGCACTCTGAAAAACTTTGTTTCTGAATGCGGGAAAAGTTAAAGTTTTTATAAGGCCTATATCTAAAGCTCCTAAAGGAGCACATGGCTACCTTTGGGATATATGATATGGAACCACTCACCATCATACATATTTCATTTGGAAGCAGCTAGTGTATTCTCTCTTCACGATATGCTCTTTTTCACCAACTATGAAACTTAGAGTGCCAAAGCTTGAAATCGTCATTTTGGGGATTTCACAAGCTCTGAATGCGGTTTCTGGCAAATTGGCATACACCTGATAGATTTTCGCCCCACCATCAAACCTTTTGGTTTTGGATGAAATGTGAGTTTTGACTTTCAAGAAATGCGCACTCTGAAAAACTTTGTTTCTGAATGCGGGAAAAGTTAAAGTTTTTATAAGGCCTATATCTAAAGCTCCTAAAGGAGCACATGGCTACCTTTGGGATATATGATATGGAACCACTCACCATCATACATATTTCATTTGGAAGCAGCTAGTATATTCTCTCTTCAAGATATGCTCTTTTTCACCAACTATGAAACTTAGAGTGCCAAAGCTTGAAATCGTCATTTTGGGGATTTCACAAGCTCTGAATGCGGTTTCTGGCAAATGGGCATACACCTGATAGATTTTCGCCCCACCATCAAACCTTTTGGTTTTGGATGAAATGTGAGTTTTGACTTTCAAGAAATGCGCACTCTGAAAAACTTTGTTTCTGAATGCGGGAAAAGTTAAAGGTTTTATAAGGCCTATATCTAAAGCTCCTAAAGGAGCAGATGGCTACCTTTTGAATATATGATATGGAACCACTCACCATCATACATATTTCATTTGGAAGCAGCTAGTGTATTCACTCTTGAAGATATGCTCATATTCAACTCCTAAGAAACTTAGAGTGCCAAAGATTGAAATCGTCATATATGTATTTCACAAGCTCTGAATGCGGTTTCTGGCAAATGGGCATACACCTGATAGATTTTCGCCCCACCATCAAACCTTTTGGTTTTGGATGAAATGTGAGTTTTGACTTTCAAGAAATGCGCACTCTGAAAAACTTTTTTTCTGAATGCGGGAAAAGTTAAAGTTTTTATAAGGCCTATATCTAAAGCTCCTAAAGGAGCACATGGCTACCTTTGGGATATATGATATGGAACCAATCACCATCATACATATTTCATTTGGGAGCAGCTAGTGTATTCTCTCTTCAAGATATGCTCTTTTTAACCAACTATGAAACTTAGAGTGCCGAAGCTTGAAATCGTCATTTTGGGGATTTCACAAGCTCTGAATGCGGTTTCTGGCAAATGGGCATACACCTGATAGATTTTCGCCCCACCATCAAACCTTTTGGTTTTGGATGAAATGTGAGTTTTGACTTTCAAGAAATGCGCACTCTGAAAAACTTTGTTTCTGAATGCGGGAAAAGTTAATGGTTTTATAAGGCCTATATCTAAAGCTCCTAAAGGAGCAGATGGCTACCTTTTGAATATATGATATGGAACCACTCACCATCATACATATTTCATTTGGAAGCAGCTAGTGTATTCACTCTTGAAGATATGCTCATATTCAACTCCTAAGAAACTTAGAGTGCCAAAGCTTGAAATTGTCATTTTGGGGATTTCACAAGCTCTGAATGCGATTTCTGGCAAATGGGCATACACCTGATAGATTTTCGCCCCACCCTCAAACCTTTTCGTTTTGGATGAAATGTGAGTTTTGACTTTCAAGAAATGCACACTCTGAAAAACTTTGTTTCTGAATGCGGGAAAAGTTAAAGTTTTTATAAGGCCTATATCTAAAGCTCCTAAAGGAGCACATGGCTACCTTTGGGATATATGATGTCACGTTTCAGGTCTGTCTCACCATGTTTTATGTTGATTTATGTTTATTCATGTTGTCTTAGTCACGTAGTGTTTTATCATGTATTATGTTGTCTAGGTTCGTCATGTTGTTTAGTTATGTTTCGTTACGATTTATTTTCTTGTCATGTCTAGTTATGTTTTCATACGATTATATTACCTGGTTATGTTGAGTGATTATCGTCTTAGTTTCGCTTTGTGTTATGTTTCGATGTATGTTTATTGTTACGTTTAACTGGTCGTTGTTATGCATACACTTTTACATGTTTTTCCGCAAACCTTGCGTTCCGCCTTTTCTCTCTCTCTCTCTCTCTCGTTCTGTCCTTCACTCCCCTAATGTTCTATTTGTCTATTTACTAAAACTACTAATGCTAGATCAGGATTGGGTAGAAACTAACAAGACTAATCATGTGTTCATGTTTCCTTACGTTTCTCGTGCATGTCATTTACTAATTTACTAATGCTAGGGCAGGATAGGTTTATTACTAACGATTACTAATCTCCTTGTTAAACTTGTCATCCATCGCACCTGTTTTCCATTTCCTTGCTACGCTCTTACTAATTGTCTACACCTGTCTACACCTGCATTTATAGCCCAGTCGCGCAACTGTTCACTGCGAAATTGTCTGCCTCTGTTTTTTCACGCAACGCTTGAGCATTACTTACTGTTTGATTACACGTTACGATCCACGCCTGTTTACTGACCATTGTTTATTGATTTCTGTTTTGTGACCATCGTTTGTTTTTTGACTACGTCCTCGCCTACCGTTTTTGTACTTTTGCTTCGCTGATTGTTTCATGGTTTCGACTCCCGCTTCGCCCACGACTACGCCTCTGCCTGCCGTCCGTCTGTTCATCTGCCCCTGTTCAGGAAATATTTTTTGTCTCTTTTCCTCCTCGACCCTTTTACGTAGGTGAAGTTGTTTTGGCAGCAATGATGTTGAAAAAATATTCAGACTCAGTAGTTGCTCATTATAAATCTTTAGTTAAAAATAAAACAGATTAATCCGGGGAGTCTGTGCGCTCCAGAATACTTCCAGAGATCAGAGAATTCCAAAGTAACAGTAGGAAGTATCCTAGTCTTTATACATTATAGCTAACCAATCATTTGTCATAAATCATCACATTGTCTCTCTTAACCCGCCTTAATATTTTCTGTCACTCTATGAAAGCTGAGCTGTCTTAACCTTTCGCCTATATAATGATGCAGGCAAATTGAGCTGGTGATCACAAACTCAAAACATCTCTTTGCAAAGACCCACATCTCTTGGGCTGCATCACAGAGTCAAAACAGGCCGCATCCAATGCCATGGTTTGTAAACACCTGATTAAGTGTTCTCTGCACTTTCATTAGACAGACTGTACTTTGCAGCTCAATGTGTTTTAACAGACACACAGTTCTAATTGCTCAAGACTTATTCATTTTAACATGATTAATAATAATTCTTCAAACAGTATGGCTTATCATTGTAGTACTAAACAGCATTTGAAATATAGTATAGAGATATATAGTAACATTTAGGAAAGGATATTTTTGCACATGATTCTGAAAGTATTTAAATCAAACTTCATTCCTGATTTTCAATAAGGGCATTTTGATCAAACTTCAACACCCCGCTGACAGCTCTCCCGCTACCGGACCTCCCTGCACGTCTACCGACTACGAGTTTGCCTCTTCCCTCGGCACCGTGCTTTTTGTTTGTTTTTTTTTTGTTTGGCTGGATCTACGTGTGTGGACTTTGCTTGGATTGACTACTCTCCTGGGATTCGTCCCGAATAAAGCCCTGAGGGGTCTTTATATTACTATTGTTTCTGAGTCGAGCATTTTGGGTCCAACCCCCACGCACCCGTCTCATATGTTATGGAACCACTCACCATCATACATATTTCATTTGGGAGCAGCTAGTGTATTCTCTCTTCAAGATATGCTCTTTTTCACCAACTATGAAACTTAGAGTGCCAAAGCTTGAAATCGTCATTTTGGGGATTTCACAAGCTCTGAATGCGGTTTCTGGCAAATGGGCATACACCTGATAGATTTTCGCCCCACCATCAAACCTTCTGGTTTTGGATGAAATGTGAGTTTTGACTTACAAGAAATGCGCACTCTGAAAAACTTTGTTTCTGAATGCGGGAAAAGTTAAAGTTGTTATAAGGCCTATATCTAAAGCTCCTAAAGGAGCACATGGCTACCTTTGGGATATATGATATGGAACCACTCACCATCATACATATTTCATTTGGAAGCAGCTAGTGTATTCTCTCTTCAAGATATGCTCTTTTTCACCAACTATGAAACTTAGAGTGCCAAAGCTTGAAATCGTCATTTTGGGGATTTCACAAGCTCTGAATGCGGTTTCTGGCAAATGGGAATACACCTGATAGATTTTCGCCCCACCATCAAACCTTCTGGTTTTGGATGAAATGTGAGTTTTGACTTTCAAGAAATGCGCACTCTGAAAAACTTTGTTTCTGAATGCGGAAAAAGTTAAAGTTGTTATAAGGCCTATATCTAAAGCTCCTAAAGGAGCACATGGCTACCTTTGGGATATATGATATGGAACCACTCACCATCATACATATTTCATTTGGAAGCAGCTAGTGAATTCTCTCTTCAAGATATGCTCTTTTTCACCAACTATGAAACTTAGAGTGCCAAAGCTTGAAATCGTCATTTTGGGGATTTCACAAGCTCTGAATGCGGTTTCGGGCAAATGGGCATACACCTGATAGATTTTCGCCCCACCATGAAACCTTCTGGTTTTGGATGAAATGTGAGTTTTGACTTTCAAGAAATGCGCACTCTGAAAAACTTTGTTTCTGAATGCGGGAAAAGTTAAAGTTTTTATAAGGCCTATATCTAAAGCTCCTAAAGGAGCACATGGCTACCTTTGGGATATATGATATGGAACCACTCACCATCATACATATTTCATTTGGAAGCAGCTAGTGTATTCTCTCTTCAAGATATGCTCTTTTTCACCAACTATGAAACTTAGAGTGCCAAAGCTTGAAATCGTCATTTTGGGGATTTCACAAGCTCTGAATGCGGTTTCTGGCAAATGGGAATACACCTGATAGATTTTCGCCCCACCATCAAACCTTCTGGTTTTGGATGAAATGTGAGTTTTGACTTTCAAGAAATGCGCACTCTGAAAAACTTTGTTTCTGAATGCGGAAAAAGTTAAAGTTGTTATAAGGCCTATATCTAAAGCTCCTAAAGGAGCACATGGCTACCTTTGGGATATATGATATGGAACCACTCACCATCATACATATTTCATTTGGAAGCAGCTAGTGTATTCTCTCTTCAAGATATGCTCATATTCAACTCCTAAGAAACTTGGAGTGCCAAAGCTTGAAATCGTCATATATGTATTTCACAAGCTCTGACTCCGGTTTCTGGCAAATGGGCATACCCCTGATAGAGTATCGGCCCACCATCAAACCGTTTCCTTTTGGATGAAATTTGAGTGTTGACTTTCAAGAAATGCACAGTTTGAAAAACTTTGTGTCTGAATGCGGGAAAAGTTAAAGGTTTTATAAAGCCTATATCTAAAGCTCCTAAAGAAGCAGATGGCAACCTTTTGAAAATATGATATGGAACCACTCACCATCATACATATTTCATTTGGAAGCAGCTAGTGTATTCTCTCTTCAAGATATGCTCATATTCAACTCCTAAGAAACTTGGAGTGCCAAAGCATGAAATTGTCATATATCTATTTCACAAGCTCTGACTGCGGTTTCTGCCAAATGGGCATACTCCTGATAGAGTATCGGCCCACCATCAAACCGTTTCCTTTTGGATGAAATTTGAGTGTTGACTTTCAAGAAACGCACAGTTTGAAAAACTTTGTGTCTGAATGCAGGAAAAGTTAAAGGTTTTATAAAGCCTATATCTAAAGCTCCTAAAGGAGCAGATGGCTACCTTTAGAATATATGATATGGAACCACTCACCATCATACATATTTCATTTGGAAGCAGCTAGTGTATTCTCTCTTCAAGATATGCTCTTTTTCACCAACTATGAAACTTAGAGTGCCAAAGCTTGAAATCGTCATTTTGGGGATTTCACAAGCTCTGAATGCGGTTTCTGGCAAATGGGAATACACCTGATAGATTTTTGCCCCACCATCAAACCTTTTGGTTTTGGATGAAATGTGAGTTTTGACTTTCAAGAAATGCGCACTCTGAAAAACTTTGTTTCTGAATGCGGGAAAAGTTAAAGTTTTTATAAGGCCTATATCTAAAGCTCCTAAAGGAGCACATGGCTACCTTTGGGATATATGATATGGAACCACTCACCATCATACATATTTCATTTGGAAGCAGCTAGTGTATTCTCTCTTCAAGATATGCTCATATTCAACTCCTAAGAAACTTGGAGTGCCAAAGCTTGAAATCGTCATATATGTATTTCACAAGCTCTGACTCCGGTTTCTGGCAAATGGGCATACCCCTGATAGAGTATCGGCCCACCATCAAACCGTTTCCTTTTGGATGAAATTTGAGTGTTGACTTTCAAGAAATGCACAGTTTGAAAAACTTTGTGTCTGAATGCGGGAAAAGTTAAAGGTTTTATAAAGCCTATATCTAAAGCTCCTAAAGAAGCAGATGGCAACCTTTTGAAAATATGATATGGAACCACTCACCATCATACATATTTCATTTGGAAGCAGCTAGTGTATTCTCTCTTCAAGATATGCTCATATTCAACTCCTAAGAAACTTGGAGTGCCAAAGCTTGAAATCGTCATATATGTATTTCACAAGCTCTGACTCCGGTTTCTGGCAAATGGGCATACCCCTGATAGAGTATCGGCCCACCATCAAACCGTTTCCTTTTGGATGAAATTTGAGTGTTGACTTTCAAGAAATGCGCACTCTGAAAAACTTTGTTTCTGAATGCGGGAAAAGTTAAAGTTGTTATAAGGCCTATATCTAAAGCTCCTAAAGGAGCACATGGCTACCTTTGGGATATATGATATGGAACCACTCACCATCATACATATTTCATTTGGAAGCAGCTAGTGTATTCTCTCTAAAAGATATGCTCTTTTTCACCAACTATGAAACTTAGAGTGCCAAAGCTTGAAATCCTCATTTTGGGGATTTCACAAGCTCTGAATGCGGTTTCTGGCAAATGGGAATACACCTGATAGATTTTCGCCCCACCATCAAACCTTTTGGTTTTGGATGAAATGTGAGTTTTGACTTTGAAGAAATGCGCACTCTGAAAAACTTTGTTTCTGAATGCGGGAAAAGTTAAAGTTGTTATAAGGCCTATATCTAAAGCTCCAAAAGGAGCACATGGCTACCTTTGGGATATATGATATGGAACCACTCACCATCATACATATTTCATTTGGGAGCAGCTAGTGTATTCTCTCTTCAAGATATGCTCTTTTTCACCAACTATGAAACTTAGAGTGCCAAAGCTTGAAATCGTCATTTTGGGGATTTCACAAGCTCTGAATGCGGTTTATGGCAAATGGGCATACACCTGATAGATTTTCGCACCACCATCAAACCTTTTGGTTTTGGATGAAATGTGAGTTTTGACTTTCAAGAAATGCGCACTCTGAAAAACTTTGTTTCTGAATGCGGGAAAAGTTAAAGTTGTTATAAGGCCTATATCTAAAGCTCCTAAAGGAGCACATGGCTACCTTTGGGATATATGATATGGAACCACTCACCATCATACATATTTCATTTGGGAGCAGCTAGTGTATTCTCTCTTCAAGATATGCTCTTTTTCACCAACTATGAAACTTAGAGTGCCAAAGCTTGAAATCGTCATTTTGGGGATTTCACAAGCTCTGAATGCGGTTTCTGGCAAATGGGCATACACCTTAGAGATTTTCGCCCCACCATCAAACCTTTTGGTTTTGGATGAAATGTGAGTTTTGACTTTCAAGAAATGCGCACTCTGAAAAACTTTGTTTCTGAATGCGGGAAAAGTTAAAGTTTTTATAAGGCCTATATCTAAAGCTCCTAAAGGAGCACATGGCTACCTTTGGGATATATGATATGGAACCACTCACCATCATACATATTTAATTTGGAAGCAGCTAGTGTATTCTCTCTTCAAGATATGCTCTTTTTCACCAACTATGAAACTTAGAGTGCCAAAGCTTGAAATCGTCATTTTGGGGATTTCACAAGCTCTGAATGCGGTTTCTGGCAAATGGGAATACACCTGATAGATTTTCGCCCCACCATCAAACCTTTTGGTTTTGGATGAAATGTGAGTTTTGACTTTCAAGAAATGCGCACTCTGAAAAACTTTGTTTCTGAATGCGGGAAAAGTTAAAGTTGTTATAAGGCCTATATCTAAAGCTCCTAAAGGAGCACATGGCTACCTTTGGGATATATGATATGGAACCACTCACCATCATACATATTTCATTTGGGAGCAGCTAGTGTATTCTCTCTTCAAGATATGCTCTTTTTCACCAACTATGAAACTTAGAGTGCCAAAGCTTGAAATCGTCATTTTGGGGATTTCACAATCTCTGAATGCGGTTTCTGGCAAATGGGCATACACCTGATAGATTTTCGCCCCACCATCAAACCTTTTGGTTTTGGATGAAATGTGAGTTTTGACTTTCAAGAAATGCGCACTCTGAAAAACTTTGTTTCTGAATGCGGGAAAAGTTAAAGTTGTTATAAGGCCTATATCTAAAGCTCCTAAAGGAGCACATGGCTACCTTTGGGATATATGATATGGAACCACTCACCATCATACATATTTCATTTGGAAGCAGCTAGTGTATTCTCTCTTCAAGATATGCTCTTTTTCACCAACTATGAAACTTAGAGTGCCAAAGCTTGAAATCGTCATTTTGGGGATTTCACAAGCTCTGAATGCGGTTTCTGGCAAATGGGAATACACCTGATAGATTTTCGCCCCACCATCAAACCTTTTGGTTTTGGATGAAATGTGAGTTTTGACTTTCAAGAAATGCGCACTCTGAAAAACTTTGTTTCTGAATGCGGGAAAAGTTAAAGTTGTTATAAGGCCTATATCTAAAGCTCCTAAAGGAGCACATGGCTACCTTTGGGATATATGATATGGAACCACTCACCATCATACATATTTCATTTGGGAGCAGCTAGTGTATTCTCTCTTCAAGATATGCTCTTTTTCACCAACTATGAAACTTAGAGTGCCAAAGCTTGAAATCGTCATTTTGGGGATTTCACAATCTCTGAATGCGGTTTCTGGCAAATGGGCATACACCTGATAGATTTTCGCCCCACCATCAAACCTTTTGGTTTTGGAAGAAATGTGAGTTTTGACTTTCAAGAAATGCGCACTCTGAAAAACTTTGTTTCTGAATGCGGGAAAAGTTAAAGTTGTTATAAGGCCTATATCTAAAGCTCCTAAAGGAGCACATGGCTACCTTTGGGATATATGATATGGAACCACTCACCATCATACATATTTCATTTGGGAGCAGCTAGTGTATTCTCTCTTCAAGATATGCTCTTTTTCACCAACTATGAAACTTAGAGTGCCAAAGCTTGAAATCGTCATTTTGGGGATTTCACGAGCTCTGAATGCGGTTTCTGGCAAATGGGCATACACCTGATAGATTTTCGCCCCACCATCAAACCTTTTGGTTTTGGATGAAATGTGAGTTTTGACTTTCAAGAAATGCGCACTCTGAAAAACTTTGTTTCTGAATGCGGGAAAAGTTAACGTTTTTATAAGGCCTATATCTAAAGCTCCTAAAGGAGCACATGGCTACCTTTGGGATATATGATATGGAACCACTCACCATCATACATATTTCATTTGGAAGCAGCTAGTCTATTCTCTCTTCAAGATAAGCTCTTTTTCACCAACTATGAAACTTAGAGTGCCAAAGCTTGAAATCGTCATTTTGGGGATTTCACAAGCTCTGAATGCGGTTTCTGGCAAATGGGCATACACCTGATAGATTTTCGCCCCACCATCAAACCTTTTGGTTTTGGATGAAATGTGAGTTTTGACTTTCAAGAAATGCGCACTCTGAAAAACTTTGTTTCTGAATGCGGGAAAAGTTAAAGTTGTTATAAGGCCTATATCTAAAGCTCCTAAAGGAGCACATGGCTACCTTTGGGATATATGATATGGAACCACTCACCATCATACATATTTCATTTGGAAGCAGCTAGTGTATTCTCTCTAAAAGATATGCTCTTTTTCACCAACTATGAAACTTAGAGTGCCAAAGCTTGAAATCGTCATTTTGGGGATTTCACAAGCTCTGAATGCGGTTTCTGGCAAATGGGCATACACCTGATAGATTTTCGCCCCACCATCAAACCTTTTGGTTTTGGATGAAATGTGAGTTTTGACTTTCAAGAAATGCGCACTCTGAAAAACTTTGTTTCTGAATGCGGGAAAAGTTAAAGTTGTTATAAGGCCTATATCTAAAGCTCCTAAAGGAGCACATGGCTACCTTTGGGATATATGATATGGAACCACTCACCATCATACATATTTCATTTGGGAGCAGCTAGTGTATTCTCTCTTCAAGATATGCTCTTTTTCACCAACTATGAAACTTAGAGTGCCAAAGCTTGAAATCGTCATTTTGGGGATTTCACAAGCTCTGAATGCGGTTTCTGGCAAATGGGCATACACCTGATAGATTTTCGCACCACCATCAAACCTTTTGGTTTTGGAAGAAATGTGAGTTTTGACTTTCAAGAAATGCGCACTCTGAAAAACTTTGTTTCTGAATGCGGGAAAAGTTAAAGTTGTTATAAGGCCTATATCTAAAGCTCCTAAAGGAGCACATGGCTACCTTTGGGATATATGATATGGAACCACTCACCATCATACATATTTCATTTGGGAGCAGCTAGTGTATTCTCTCTTCAAGATATGCTCTTTTTCACCAACTATGAAACTTAGAGTGCCAAAGCTTGAAATCGTCATTTTGGGGATTTCACAAGCTCTGAATGCGGTTTCTGGCAAATGGGCATACACCTGATAGATTTTCGCCCCACCATCAAACCTTTTGGTTTTGGATGAAATGTGAGTTTTGACTTTCAAGAAATGCGCACTCTGAAAAACTTTGTTTCTGAATGCGGGAAAAGTTAAAGTTTTTATAAGGCCTATATCTAAAGCTCCTAAAGGAGCACATGGCTACCTTTGGGATATATGATATGGAACCACTCACCATCATACATATTTAATTTGGAAGCAGCTAGTGTATTCTCTCTTCAAGATATGCTCTTTTTCACCAACTATGAAACTTAGAGTGCCAAAGCTTGAAATCGTCATTTTGGGGATTTCACAAGCTATGAATGCGGTTTCTGGCAAATGGGAATACACCTGATAGATTTTCGCCCCACCATCAAACCTTTTGGTTTTGGATGAAATGTGAGTTTTGACTTTCAAGAAATGCGCACTCTGAAAAACTTTGTTTCTGAATGCGGGAAAAGTTAAAGTTGTTATAAGGCCTATATCTAAAGCTCCTAAAGGAGCACATGGCTACCTTTGGGATATATGATATGGAACCACTCACCATCATACATATTTCATTTGGAAGCAGCTAGTGTATTCTCTCTTCAAGATATGCTCTTTTTCACCAACTATGAAACTTAGAGTGCCAAAGCTTGAAATCGTCATTTTGGGGATTTCACAAGCTCTGAATGCGGTTTCTGGCAAATGGGAATACACCTGATAGATTTTCGCCCCACCATCAAACCTTTTGGTTTTGGATGAAATGTGAGTTTTGACTTTCAAGAAATGCGCACTCTGAAAAACTTTGTTTCTGAATGCGGGAAAAGTTAAAGTTGTTATAAGGCCTATATCTAAAGCTCCTAAAGGAGCACATGGCTACCTTTGGGATATATGATATGGAACCACTCACCATCATACATATTTCTTTTGGGAGATGCTAGTGTATTCTCTCTTCAAGATATGCTCTTTTTCACCAACTATGAAACTTAGAGTGCCAAAGCTTGAAATCGTCATTTTGGGGATTTCACAATCTCTGAATGCGGTTTCTGGCAAATGGGCATACACCTGATAGATTTTCGCCCCACCATCAAACTTTTGGTTTTGGAAGAAATGTGAGTTTTGACTTTCAAGAAATGCGCACTCTGAAAAACTTTGTTTCTGAATGCGGGAAAAGTTAAAGTTGTTAAAAGGCCTATATCTAAAGCTCCTAAAGGAGCACATGGCTACCTTTGGGATATATGATATGGAACCACTCACCATCATACATATTTCATTTGGAAGCAGCTAGTGTATTCTCTCTTCAAGATATGCTCTTTTTCACCAACTATGAAACTTAGAGTGCCAAAGCTTGAAATCGTCATTTTGGGGATTTCACAATCTCTGAATGCGGTTTCTGGCAAATGGGTATACACCTGATAGATTTTCGCCCCACCATCAAACTTTTGGTTTTGGAAGAAATGTGAGTTTTGACTTTCAAGAAATGCGCACTCTGAAAAACTTTGTTTCTGAATGCGGGAAAAGTTAAAGTTGTTATAAGGCCTATATCTAAAGCTCCTAAAGGAGCACATGGCTACCTTTGGGATATATGATATGGAACCACTCACCATCATACATATTTCATTTGGGAGCAGCTAGTGTATTCTCTCTTCAAGATATGCTCTTTTTCACCAACTATGAAACTTAGAGTGCCAAAGCTTGAAATCGTCATTTTGGGGATTTCACAAGCTCTGAATGCGGTTTCTGGCAAATGGGCATACACCTGATAGATTTTCGCCCCACCATCAAACCTTTTGGTTTTGGATGAAATGTGAGTTTTGACTTTCAAGAAATGCGCACTCTGAAAAACTTTGTTTCTGAATGCGGGAAAAGTTAAAGTTGTTATAAGGCCTATATCTAAAGCTCCTAAAGGAGCACATGGCTACCTTTGGGATATATGATATGGAACCACTCACCATCATACATATTTCATTTGGGAGCAGCTAGTGTATTCTCTCTTCAAGATATGCTCTTTTTCACCAACTATGAAACTTAGAGTGCCAAAGCTTGAAATCGTCATTTTGGGGATTTCACAATCTCTGAATGCGGTTTCTGGCAAATGGGCATACACCTGATAGATTTTCGCCCCACCATCAAACCTTTTGGTTTTGGAAGAAATGTGAGTTTTGACTTTCAAGAAATGCGCACTCTGAAAAACTTTGTTTCTGAATGCGGGAAAAGTTAAAGTTGTTATAAGGCCTATATCTAAAGCTCCTAAAGGAGCACATGGCTACCTTTGGGATATATGATATGGAACCACTCACCATCATACATATTTCATTTGGGAGCAGCTAGTGTATTCTCTCTTCAAGATATGCTCTTTTTCACCAACTATGAAACTTAGAGTGCCAAAGCTTGAAATCGTCATTTTGGGGATTTCACAAGCTCTGAATGCGGTTTCTGGCAAATGGGCATACACCTGATAGATTTTCGCCCCACCATCAAACCTTTTGGTTTTGGATGAAATGTGAGATTTGACTTTCAAGAAATGCGCACTCTGAAAAACTTTGTTTATGAATGTGGGAAAAGTTAAAGTTTTTATAAGGCCTATATCTAAAGCTCCTAAAGGAGCACATGGCTACCTTTGGGATATATGATATGGAACCACTCACCATCATACATATTTCATTTGGAAGCAGCTAGTGTATTCTCTCTTCAAGATATGCTCTTTTTCACCAACTATGAAACTTAGAGTGCCAAAGCTTGAAATCGTCATTTTGGGGATTTCACAAGCTCTGAATGCGGTTTCTGGCAAATGGGCATACACCTGATTGATTTTCGCCCCACCATCAAACCTTTTGGTTTTGGAAGAAATGTGAGTTTTGACTTTCAAGAAATGCGCACTCTGAAAAACTTTGTTTCTGAATGCGGGAAAAGTTAAAGTTGTTATAAGGCCTATATCTAAAGCTCCTAAAGGAGCACATGGCTACCTTTGGGATATATGATATGGAACCACTCACCATCATACATATTTCATTTTGAAGCAGCTAGTGTATTCTCTCTTCAAGATATGCTCTTTTTCACCAACTATGAAACTTAGAGTGCCAAAGCTTGAAATCGTCATTTTGGGGATTTCACAAGCTCTGAATGCGGTTTCTGGCAAATGGGAATACACCTGATAGATTTTCGCCCCACCATCAAACCTTTTGGTTTTGGATGAAATGTGAGTTTTGACTTTCAAGAAATGCGCACTCTGAAAAACTTTGTTTCTGAATGCGGGAAAAGTTAAAGTTTTTATAAGGCCTATATCTAAAGCTCCTAAAGGAGCACATGGCTACCTTTGGGATATATGATATGGAACCACTCACCATCATACATATTTCATTTGGAAGCAGCTAGTGTATTCTCTCTTCAAGATATGCTATTTTTCAACAACTATGAAACTTAGAGTGCCAAAGCTTGAAATCGTCATTTTGGGGATTTCACAAGCTCTGAATGCGGTTTCTGGCAAATGGGCATACACCTGATAGATTTTCGCCCCACCATCAAACCTTTTGGTTTTGGATGAAATGTGAGTTTTGACTTTCAAGAAATACGCACTCTGAAAAACGTTGTTTCTGAATGCGGGAAAAGTTAAAGTTGTTATAAGGCCTATATCTAAAGCTCCTAAAGGAGCACATGGCTACCTTTGGGATATATGATATGGAACCACTCACCATCATACATATTTCATTTGGGAGCAGCTAGTGTATTCTCTCTTCAAGATATGCTCTTTTTCACCAACTATGAAACTTAGAGTGCCAAAGCTTGAAATCGTCATTTTGGGGATTTCACAAGCTCTGAATGCGGTTTCTGGCAAATGGGCATACACCTGATAGATTTTCGCCCCACCATCAAACCTTTTGGTTTTGGATGAAATGTGAGTTTTGACTTTCAAGAAATGCGCACTCTGAAAAACTTTGTTTCTGAATGCGGGAAAAGTTAAAGTTGTTATAAGGCCTATATCTAAAGCTCCTAAAGGGGCACATGGCTACCTTTGGGATATATGATATGGAACCACTCACCATCATACATATTTCATTTAGGAGCAGCTAGTGTATTCTCTCTTCAAGATATGCTCTTTTTCACCAACTATGAAACTTAGAGTGCCAAAGCTTGAAATCGTCATTTTGGGGATTTCACAAGCTCTGAATGCGGTTTCTGGCAAATGGGCATACACCTGATAGATTTTCGCCCCACCATCAAACCTTTTGGTTTTGGATGAAATGTGAGTTTTGACTTTCAAGAAATGCGCACTCTGAAAAACTTTGTTTCTGAATGCGGGAAAAGTTAAAGTTGTTATAAGGCCTATATCTAAAGCTCCTAAAGGAGCACATGGCTACCTTTGGGATATATGATATGGAACCACACACCATCATACATATTTCATTTGGGAGCAGCTAGTGTATTCTCTCTTCAAGATATGCTCTTTTTCACCAACTATGAAACTTAGAGTGCCAAAGCTTGAAATCGTCATTTTGGGGATTTCACAAGCTCTGAATGCGGTTTCTGGCAAATGGGCATACACCTGATAGATTTTCGCCCCACCATCAAACCTTTTGGTTTTGGATGAAATGTGAGTTTTGACTTTCAAGAAATGCGCACTCTGAAAAACTTTGTTTCTGAATGCGGGAAAAGTTAAAGTTTTTATAAGGCCTATATCTAAAGCTCCTGAAGGAGCACATGGCTACCTTTGGGATATATGATATGGAACCACTCACCATCATACATATTTCATTTGGGAGCAGCTAGTGTATTCTCTCTTCAAGATATGCTCTTTTTCACCAACTATGAAACTTAGAGTGCCAAAGCTTGAAATCGTCATTTTGGGGATTTCACAAGCTCTGAATGCGGTTTCTGGCAAATGGGCATACACCTGATAGATTTTCGTCACACCATCAAACCTTTTGGTTTTGGATGAAATGTGAGTTTTGACTTTCAAGAAATGCGCACTCTGAAAAACTTTGTTTCTGAATGCGGGAAAAGTTAATGTTTTTATAAGGCCTATATCTAAAGCTCCTAAAGGAGCACATGGCTACCTTTGGGATATATGATATGGAACCACTCACCATTATACATATTTCATTTGGGAGCAGCAAGTGTATTCTCTCTTCAAGATATGCTCTTTTTCACCAACTATGAAACTTAGAGTGCCAAAGCTTGAAATCGTCATTTTGGGGATTTCACAAGCTCTGAATGCGGTTTCTGGCAAATGGGCATACACCTGATAGATTTTCGCCCCACCATCAAACCTTTTGGTTTTGGATGAAATGTGAGTTTTGACTTTCAAGAAATGCGCACTCTGAAAAACTTTGTTTCTGAATGCGGGAAAAGTTAAAGTTGTTATAAGGCCTATATCTAAAGCTCCTAAAGGAGCACATGGCTACCTTTGGGATATATGATATGGAACCACTCACCATCATACATATTTCATTTAGGAGCAGCTAGTGTATTCTCTCTTCAAGATATGCTCTTTTTCACCAACTATGAAACTTAGAGTGCCAAAGCTTGAAATCGTCATTTTGGGGATTTCACAAGCTCTGAATGCGGTTTCTGGCAAATGGGCATACAGCTGATAGATTTTCGCCCCACCATCAAACCTTTTGGTTTTGGATGAAATGTGAGTTTTGACTTTCAAGAAATGCGCACTCTGAAAAACTTTGTTTCTGAATGCGGGAAAAGTTAAAGTTTTTGTAAGGCCTATATCTAAAGGTCCTAAAGGAGCACATGGCTACCTTTGGGATATATGATATGGAACCACTCACCATCATACATATTTCATTTGGGAGCAGCTAGTGTATTCTCTCTTCAAGATATGCTCTTTTTCACCAACTATGAAACTTAGAGTGCCAAAGCTTGAAATCGTCATTTTGGGGATTTCACAAGCTCTGAATGCGGTTTCTGGCAAATCGGCATACGCCTGATAGATTTTCGCCCCACCATCAAACCTTTTGGTTTTGGATGAAATGTGAGTTTTGACTTTCAAGAAATGCGCACTCTGAAAAACTTTGTTTCTGAATGCGGGAAAAGTTAAAGTTTTTATAAGGCCTATATCTAAAGCTCCTAAAGGAGCACATGGCTACCTTTGGGATATATGATGTGGAACCACTCACCATCATACATATTTCATTTGGGAGCAGCTAGTGTATTCTCTCTTCAAGATATGCTCTTTTTCACCAACTATGAAACTTAGAGTGCCAAAGCTTGAAATCGTCATTTTGGGGATTTCACAAGCTCTGAATGCGGTTTCTGGCAAATGGGCATACACCTGATAGATTTTCGCCCCACCATCAAACCTTTTGGTTTTGGATGAAATGTGAGTTTTGACTTTCAAGAAATGCGCACTCTGAAAAACTTTGTTTCTGAATGCGGGAAAAGTTAAAGTTGTTATAAGGCCTATATCTAAAGCTCCTAAAGGAGCACATGGCTACCTTTGGGATATATGATATGGAACCACTCACCATCATACATATTTCATTTGGGAGCAGCTAGTGTATTCTCTCTTCAAGATATGCTCTTTTTCACCAACTATGAAACTTAGAGTGCCAAAGCTTGAAATCGTCATTTTGGGGATTTCACAAGCTCTGAATGCGGTTTCTGGCAAATGGGCATACACCTGATAGATTTTCGTCCCACCATCAAACCTTTTGGTTTTGGATGAAATGTGAGTTTTGACTTTCAAGAAATGCGCACTCTGAAAAACTTTGTTTCTGAATGCGGGAAAAGTTAAAGTTGTTATAAGGCCTATATCTAAAGCTCCTAAAGGAGCACATGGCTACCTTTGGCATATATGATATGGAACCACTCACCATCATACATATTTCATTTGGGAGCAGCAAGTGTATTCTCTCTTCAAGATATGCTCTTTTTCCCCAACTATGAAACTTAGAGTGCCAAAGCTTGAAATCGTCATTTTGGGGATTTCACAAGCTCTGAATGCGGTTTCTGGCAAATGGGCATACACCTGATAGATTTTCGCCCCACCATCAAACCTTTTGGTTTTGGATGAAATGTGAGTTTTGACTTTCAAGAAATGCGCACTCTGAAAAACTTTGTTTCTGAATGCGGGAAAAGTTAAAGTTGTTATAAGGCCTATATCTAAAGCTCCTAAAGGAGCACATGGCTACCTTTGGGATATATGATATGGAACCACTCACCATCATACATATTTCATTTAGGAGCAGCTAGTGTATTCTCTCTTCAAGATATGCTCTTTTTCACCAACTATGAAACTTAGAGTGCCAAAGCTTGAAATCGTCATTTTGGGGATTTCACAAGCTCTGAATGCGGTTTCTGGCAAATGGGCATACACCTGATAGATTTTCGCCCCACCATCAAACCTTTTGGTTTTGGAAGAAATGTGAGTTTTGACTTTCAAGAAATGCGCACTCTGAAAAACTTTGTTTCTGAATGCGGGAAAAGTTAAAGTTTTTATAAGGCCTATATCTAAAGCTCCTAAAAGAGCACATGGCTACCTTTGGGATATATGATATGGAACCACTCACCATCATACATATTTCATTTGGGAGCAGCTAGTGTATTCTCTCTTCAAGATATGCTCTTTTTCACCAACTATGAAACTTAGAGTGCCAAAGCTTGAAATCGTCATTTTGGGGATTTCACAAGCTCTGAATGCGGTTTCTGGCAAATGGGCATACACCTGATAGATTTTCGCCCCACCATCAAACCTTCTAGTTTTGGATGAAATGTGAGTTTTGACTTTCAAGAAATGCGCACTCTGAAAAACTTTGTTTCTGAATGCGGGAAAAGTTAAAGTTGTTATAAGGCCTATATCTAAAGCTCCTAAAGGAGCACATGGCTACCTTTGGGATATATGATATGGAACCACTCACCATCATACATATTTCATTTGGGAGCAGCTAGTGTATTCTCTCTTCAAGATATGCTCTTTTTCACCAACTATGAAACTTAGAGTGCCAAAGCTTGAAATCGTCATTTTGGGGATTTCACAAGCTCTGAATGCGGTTTCTGGCAAATGGGCATACACCTGATAGATTTTCGCCCCTCCATCAAACGTTCTAGTTTTGGATGAAATGTGAGTTTTGACTTTCAAGAAATGCGCACTCTGAAAAACTTTGTTTCTGAATGCGGGAAAAGTTAAAGTTGTTATAAGGCCTATATCTAAAGCTCCTAAAGGAGCACATGGCTACCTTTGGGATATATGATATGGAACCACTCACCATCATACATATTTCATTTGGGAGCAGCTAGTGTATTCTCTCTTCAAGATATGCTCTTTTTCACCAACTATGAAACTTAGAGTGCCAAAGCTTGAAATCGTCATTTTGGGGATTTCACAAGCTCTGAATGCGGTTTCTGGCAAATGGGCATACACCTGATAGATTTTCGCCCCACCATCAAACCTTTTGGTTTTGGATGAAATGTGAGTTTTGACTTTCAAGAAATGCGCACTCTGAAAAACTTTGTTTCTGAATGCGGGAAAAGTTAAAGTTGTTATAAGGCCTATATCTAAAGCTCCTAAAGGAGCACATGGCTACCTTTGGGATATATGATATGGAACCACACACCATCATACATATTTCATTTGGGAGCAGCTAGTGTATTCTCTCTTCAAGATATGCTCTTTTTCACCAACTATGAAACTTAGAGTGCCAAAGCTTGAAATCGTCATTTTGGGGATTTCACAAGCTCTGAATGCGGTTTCTGGCAAATGGGCATACACCTGATAGATTTTCGCCCCACCATCAAAACTTCTAGTTTTGGATGAAATGTGAGTTTTGACTTTCAAGAAATGCGCACTCTGAAAAACTTTGTTTCTGAATGCGGGAAAAGTTAAAGTTGTTATAAGGCCTATATCTAAAGCTCCTAAAGGAGCACATGGCTACCTTTGGGATATATGATATGGAACCACTCACCATCATACATATTTCATTTGGAAGCAGCTAGTGTATTCTCTCTTCAAGATATGCTCTTTTTCACCAACTATGAAACTTAGAGTGCCAAAGCTTGAAATCGTCATTTTGGGGATTTCACAAGCTCTGAATGCGGTTTCTGGCAAATGGGCATACACCTGATAGATTTTCGCCCCACCATCAAACCTTTTGGTTTTGGATGAAATGTGAGTTTTGACTTTCAAGAAATGCGCACTCTGAAAAACTTTGTTTCTGAATGCGGGAAAAGTTAAAGTTTTTATAAGGCCTATATCTAAAGCTCTTAAAGGAGCACATGGCTACCTTTGGGATATATGATATGGAACCTCTCACCATCATACATATTTCATTTGGAAGCAGCTAGTGTATTCTCTCTTCAAGATATGCTCTTTTTCACCAACTATGAAACTTAGAGTGCCAAAGCTTGAAATCGTCATTTTGGGGATTTCACATGCTCTGAATGCGGTTTCTGGCAAATGGGCATACACCTGATAGATTTTCGCCCAACCATCAAACCTTTTGGTTTTGGATGAAATGTGAGTTTTGACTTTCAAGAAATGCGCACTCTGAAAAACTTTGTTTCTGAATTCGGGAAAAGTTAAAGTTTTTATAAGGCCTATATCTAAAGCTCCTAAAGGAGCACAGGGCTACCTTTGGGATATATGATATGGAACCACTCACCATCATACATATTTCATTTGGAAGCAGCTAGTGTATTCTCTCTTCAAGATATGCTCTTTTTCACCAACTATGAAACTTAGAGTGCCAAAGCTTGAAATCGTCATTTTGGGGATTTCACAAACTCTGAATGCGGTTTCTGGCAAATGGGCATACACCTGATAGGTTTTCGCCCCACCATCAAACCTTTTGTTTTTGGATGAAATGTGAGTTTTGACTTTCAAGAAATGCCCGCTCTGAAAAACTTTGTTTCTGAATGCGGGAAAAGTCAAAGTTTTTATAAGGCCTATATCTAAAGCTCCTAAAGGAGCACATGGCTTCCTTTGGGATATATGATATGGAACCACTCACCATCATACATATTTCATTTGGAAGCAGCTAGTGTATTCTCTCTTCAAGATATGCTCTTTTTCACCAACTATGAAACTTAGAGTGCCAAAGCTTGAAATCGTCATTTTGGGGATTTCACAAGCTCTGAATGCGGTTTCTGGCAAATGGGCATACACCTGATAGATTTTCGCCCCTCCATCAAACGTTCTAGTTTTGGATGAAATGTGAGTTTTGACTTTCAAGAAATGCGCACTCTGAAAAACTTTGTTTCTGAATGCGGGAAAAGTTAAAGTTGTTATAAGGCCTATATCTAAAGCTCCTAAAGGAGCACATGGCTACCTTTGGGATATATGATATGGAACCACTCACCATCATACATATTTCATTTGGGAGCAGCTAGTGTATTCTCTCTTCAAGATATGCTCTTTTTCACCAACTATGAAACTTAGAGTGCCAAAGCTTGAAATCGTCATTTTGGGGATTTCACAAGCTCTGAATGCGGTTTCTGGCAAATGGGCATACACCTGATAGATTTTCGCCCCACCATCAAACCTTTTGTTTTTGGATGAAATGTGAGTTTTGACTTTCAAGAAATGCGCACTCTGAAAAACTTTGTTTCTGAATGCGGGAAAAGTCAAAGTTTTTATAAGGCCTATATCTAAAGCTCCTAAAGGAGCACATGGCTTCCTTTGGGATATATGATATGGAACCACTCACCATCATACATATTTCATTTGGAAGCAGCTAGTGTATTCTCTCTTCAAGATATGCTCTTTTTCACCAACTATGAAACTTAGAGTGCCAAAGCTTGAAATCGTCATTTTGGGGATTTCACAAGCTCTGAATGCGGTTTCTGGCAAATGGGCATACACCTGATAGATTTTCGCCCCTCCATCAAACGTTCTAGTTTTGGATGAAATGTGAGTTTTGACTTTCAAGAAATGCGCACTCTGAAAAACTTTGTTTCTGAATGCGGGAAAAGTTAAAGTTGTTATAAGGCCTATATCTAAAGCTCCTAAAGGAGCACATGGCTACCTTTGGGATATATGATATGGAACCACTCACCATCATACATATTTCATTTGGGAGCAGCTAGTGTATTCTCTCTTCAAGATATGCTCTTTTTCACCAACTATGAAACTTAGAGTGCCAAAGCTTGAAATCGTCATTTTGGGGATTTCACAAGCTCTGAATGCGGTTTCTGGCAAATGGGCATACACCTGATAGATTTTCGCCCCACCATCAAACCTTTTGGTTTTGGATGAAATGTGAGTTTTGACTTTCAAGAAATGCGCACTCTGAAAAACTTTGTTTCTGAATGCGGGAAAAGTTAAAGTTGTTATAAGGCCTATATCTAAAGCTCCTAAAGGAGCACATGGCTACCTTTGGGATATATGATATGGAACCACTCACCATCATACATATTTCATTTGGAAGCAGCTAGTGTATTCTCTCTTCAAGATATGCTCTTTTTCACCAACTATGAAACTTAGAGTGCCAAAGCTTGAAATCGTCATTTTGGGGATTTCACAAGCTCTGAATGCGGTTTCTGGCAAATGGGCATACACCTGATAGATTTTCGCCCCACCATCAAACCTTTTGGTTTTGGATGAAATGTGAGTTTTGACTGTCAAGAAATGCGCACTCTGAAAAACTTTGTTTCTGAATGCGGGAAAAGTTAAAGTTTTTATAAGGCCTATATCTAAAGCTCTTAAAGGAGCACATGGCTACCTTTGGGATATATGATATGGAACCTCTCACCATCATACATATTTCATTTGGAAGCAGCTAGTGTATTCTCTCTTCAAGATATGCTCTTTTTCACCAACTATGAAACTTAGAGTGCCAAAGCTTGAAATCGTCATTTTGGGGATTTCACATGCTCTGAATGCGGTTTCTGGCAAATGGGCATACACCTGATAGATTTTCGCCCAACCATCAAACCTTTTGGTTTTGGATGAAATGTGAGTTTTGACTTTCAAGAAATGCGCACTCTGAAAAACTTTGTTTCTGAATTCGGGAAAAGTTAAAGTTTTTATAAGGCCTATATCTAAAGCTCCTAAAGGAGCACAGGGCTACCTTTGGGATATATGATATGGAACCACTCACCATCATACATATTTCATTTGGAAGCAGCTAGTGTATTCTCTCTTCAAGATATGCTCTTTTTCACCAACTATGAAACTTAGAGTGCCAAAGCTTGAAATCGTCATTTTGGGGATTTCACAAACTCTGAATGCGGTTTCTGGCAAATGGGCATACACCTAATACATTTTCGCCCCACCATCAAACCTTCTGGTTTTGGATGAAATGTGAGTTTTGACTTTCAAGAAATGCGCACTCTGAAAAACTTTGTTTCTGAATGCGGGAAAAGTTAAAGTTGTTATAAGGCCTATATCTAAAGCTCCTAAAGGAGCACATGGCTACCTTTGGGATATATGATATGGAACCACTCACCATCATACATATTTCATTTGGGAGCAGCTAGTGTATTCTCTCTTCAAGATATGCTCTTTTTCACCAACTATGAAACTTAGAGTGCCAAAGCTTGAAATCGTCATTTTGGGGATTTCACAAGCTCTGAATGCGGTTTCTGGCAAATGGGCATACACCTGATAGATTTTCGCCCCACCATCACACCTTTTGGTTTTGGATGAAATGTGAGTTTTGACTTTCAAGAAATGCGCACTCTGAAAAACTTTGTTTCTGAATGCGGGAAAAGTTAAAGTTGTTATAAGGCCTATATCTAAAGCTCCTAAAGGAGCACATGGCTACCTTTGGGATATATGATATGGAACCACTCACCATCATACATATTTCATTTGGGAGCAGCTAGTGTATTCTCTCTTCAAGATATGCTCTTTTTCACCAACTATGAAACTTAGAGTGCCAAAGCTTGAAATCGTCATTTTGGGGATTTCACAAGCTCTGAATGCGGTTTCTGGCAAATGGGCATACACCTGATAGATTTTCGCCCCACCATCAAACCTTTTGGTTTTGAATGAAATGTGAGTTTTGACATTCAAGAAATGCGCACTCTGAAAAACTTTGTTTCTGAATGCGGGAAAAGTTAAAGTTGTTATAAGGCCTATATCTAAAGCTCCTAAAGGAGCACATGGCTACCTTTGGGATATATGATATGGAACCACTCACCATCATACATATTTCATTTGGGAGCAGCTAGTGTATTCTCTCTTCAAGATATGCTCTTTTTCACCAACTATGAAACTTAGAGTGCCAAAGCTTGAAATCGTCATTTTGGGGATTTCACAAGCTCTGAATGCGGTTTCTGGCAAATGGGCATACACCTGATAGATTTTCGCCCCACCATCAAACCTTCTGGTTTTGGATGAAATGTGAGTTTTGACTTTCAAGAAATGCGCACTCTGAAAAACTTTGTTTCTGAATGCGGGAAAAGTTAAAGTTGTTATAAGGCCTATATCTAAAGCTCCTAAAGGAGCACATGGCTACCTTTGGGATATATGATATGGAACCACTCACCATCATACATATTTCATTTGGGAGCAGCTAGTGTATTCTCTCTTCAAGATATGCTCTTTTTCACCAACTATGAAACTTAGAGTGCCAAAGCTTGAAATCGTCATTTTGGGGATTTCACAAGCTCTGAATGCGGTTTCTGGCAAATGGGCATACACCTGATAGATTTTCGCCCCACCATCAAACCTTCTGGTTTTGGACGAAATGTGAGTTTTGACTTTCAAGAAATGCGCACTCTGAAAAACTTTGTTTCTGAATGCGGGAAAAGTTAAAGTTGTTATAAGGCCTATATCTAAAGCTCCTAAAGGAGCACATGGCTACCTTTGGGATATATGATATGGAACCACTCACCATCATACATATTTCATTTGAGAGCAGCTAGTGTATTCTCTCTTCAAGATATGCACTTTTTCACCAACTATGAAACTTAGAGTGCCAAAGCTTGAAATCGTCATTTTGGTGATTTCACAAGTTCTGAATGCGGTTTCTGGCAAATGGGCATACACCTGATAGATTTTCGCCCCACCATCAAACCTTTTGGTTTTGAATGAAATGTGAGTTTTGACATTCAAGAAATGCGCACTCTGAAAAACTTTGTTTCTGAATGCGGGAAAAGTTAAAGTTGTTATAAGGCCTATATCTAAAGCTCCTAAAGGAGCACATGGCTACCTTTGGGATATATGATATGGAACCACTCACCATCATACATATTTCATTTGGGAGCAGCTAGTGTATTCTCTCTTCAAGATATGCTCTTTTTCACCAACTATGAAACTTAGAGTGCCAAAGCTTGAAATCGTCATTTTGGGGATTTCACAAGCTCTGAATGCGGTTTCTGGCAAATGGGCATACACCTGATAGATTTTCGCCCCACCATCAAACCTTCTGGTTTTGGATGAAATGTGAGTTTTGACTTTCAAGAAATGCGCACTCTGAAAAACTTTGTTTCTGAATGCGGGAAAAGTTAAAGTTGTTATAAGGCCTATATCTAAAGCTCCTAAAGGAGCACATGGCTACCTTTGGGATATATGATATGGAACCACTCACCATCATACATATTTCATTTGGGAGCAGCTAGTGTATTCTCTCTTCAAGATATGCTCTTTTTCACCAACTATGAAACTTAGAGTGCCAAAGCTGGAAATCGTCATTTTGGGGATTTCACAAGCTCTGAATGCGGTTTCTGGCAAATGGGCATACACCTGATAGATTTTCGCCCCACCATCAAACCTTCTGGTTTTGGTTGAAATGTGAGTTTTGACTTTCAAGAAATGCGCACTCTGAAAAACTTTGTTTTTGAATGCGGGAAAAGTTAAAGTTGTTATAAGGCCTATATCTAAAGCTCCTAAAGGAGCACATGGCTACCTTTGGGATATATGATATGGAACCACTCACCATCATACATATTTCATTTGGGAGCAGCTAGTGTATTCTCTCTTCAAGATATGCTCTTTTTCACCAACTATGAAACTTAGAGTGCCAAAGCTTGAAATCGTCATTTTGGGGATTTCACAAACTCTGAATGCGGTTTCTGGCAAATGGGCATACACCTGATAGATTTTCGCCCCACCATCAAACCTTCTGGTTTTGGATGAAATGTGAGTTTTGACTTTCAAGAAATGCGCACTCTGAAAAACTTTGTTTCTGAATGCGGGAAAAGTTAAAGTTGTTATAAGGCCTATATCTAAAGCTCCTAAAGGAGCACATGGCTACCTTTGGGATATATGATATGGAACCACTCACCATCATACATATTTCATTTGGGAGCAGCTAGTGTATTCTCTCTTCAAGATATGCTCTTTTTCACCAACTATGAAACTTAGAGTGCCAAAGCTTGAAATCGTCATTTTGGGGATTTCACAAGCTCTGAATGCGGTTTCTGGCAAATGGGCATACACCTGATAGATTTTCGCCCCACCATCAAACCTTCTGGTTTTGGATGAAATGTGAGTTTTGACTTTCAAGAAATGCGCACTCTGAAAAACTTTGTTTCTGAATGCGGGAAAAGTTAAAGTTGTTATAAGGCCTATATCTAAAGCTCCTAAAGGAGCACATGGCTACCTTTGGGATATATGATATGGAACCACTCACCATCATACATATTTCATTTGAGAGCAGCTAGTGTATTCTCTCTTCAAGATATGCACTTTTTCACCAACTATGAAACTTAGAGTGCCAAAGCTTGAAATCGTCATTTTGGTGATTTCACAAGTTCTGAATGCGGTTTCTGGCAAATGGGCATACACCTGATAGATTTTCGCTCCACCATCAAACCTTTTGGTTTTGGATGAAATGTGAGTTTTGACTTTCAAGAAATGCGCACTCTGAAAAACTTTGTTTCTGAATGCGGGAAAAGTTAAAGTTGTTATAAGGCCTATATCTAAAGCTCCTAAAGGAGCACATGGCTACCTTTGGGATATATGATATGGAACCACTCACCATCATACATATTTCATTTGGGAGCAGCTAGTGTATTCTCTCTTCAAGATATGCTCTTTTTCACCAACTATGAAACTTAGAGTGCCAAAGCTGGAAATCGTCATTTTGGGGATTTCACAAGCTCTGAATGCGGTTTCTGGCAAATGGGCATACACCTGATAGATTTTCGCCCCACCATCAAACCTTCTGGTTTTGGATGAAATGTGAGTTTTGACTTTCAAGAAATGCGCACTCTGAAAAACTTTGTTTCTGAATGCGGGAAAAGTTAAAGTTGTTATAAGGCCTATATCTAAAGCTCCTAAAGGAGCACATGGCTACCTTTGGGATATATGATATGGAACCACTCACCATCATACATATTTCATTTGGGAGCAGCTAGTGTATTCTCTCTTCAAGATATGCTCTTTTTCACCAACTATGAAACTTAGAGTGCCAAAGCTTGAAATCGTCATTTTGGGGATTTCACAAGCTCTGAATGCGGTTTCTGGCAAATGGGCATACACCTGATAGATTTTCGCCCCACCATCACACCTTTTGGTTTTGGATGAAATGTGAGTTTTGACTTTCAAGAAATGCGCACTCTGAAAAACTTTGTTTCTGAATGCGGGAAAAGTTAAAGTTGTTATAAGGCCTATATCTAAAGCTCCTAAAGGAGCACATGGCTACCTTTGGGATATATGATATGGAACCACTCACCATCATACATATTTCATTTGAGAGCAGCTAGTGTATTCTCTCTTCAAGATATGCACTTTTTCACCAACTATGAAACTTAGAGTGCCAAAGCTTGAAATCGTCATTTTGGTGATTTCACAAGCTCTGAATGCGGTTTCTGGCAAATGGGCATACACCTGATAGATTTTCGCCCCACCATCAAACCTTTTGGTTTTGAATGAAATGTGAGTTTTGACATTCAAGAAATGCGCACTCTGAAAAACTTTGTTTCTGAATGCGGGAAAAGTTAAAGTTGTTATAAGGCCTATATCTAAAGCTCCTAAAGGAGCACATGGCTACCTTTGGGATATATGATATGGAACCACTCACCATCATACATATTTCATTTGGGAGCAGCTAGTGTATTCTCTCTTCAAGATATGCTCTTTTTCACCAACTATGAAACTTAGAGTGCCAAAGCTTGAAATCGTCATTTTGGGGATTTCACAAGCTCTGAATGCGGTTTCTGGCAAATGGGCATACACCTGATAGATTTTCGCCCCACCATCAAACCTTTTGGTTTTGGATGAAATGTGAGTTTTGACTTTCAAGAAATGCGCACTCTGAAAAACTTTGTTTCTGAATGCGGGAAAAGTTAAAGTTGTTATAAGGCCTATATCTAAAGCTCCTAAAGGAGCACATGGCTACCTTTGGGATATATGATATGGAACCACTCACCATCATACATATTTCATTTGGGAGCAGCTAGTGTATTCTCTCTTCAAGATATGCTCTTTTTCACCAACTATGAAACTTAGAGTGCCAAAGCTGGAAATCGTCATTTTGGGGATTTCACAAGCTCTGAATGCGGTTTCTGGCAAATGGGCATACACCTGATAGATTTTCGCCCCACCATCAAACCTTCTGGTTTTGGATGAAATGTGAGTTTTGACTTTCAAGAAATGCGCACTCTGAAAAACTTTGTTTCTGAATGCGGGAAAAGTTAAAGTTGTTATAAGGCCTATATCTAAAGCTCCTAAAGGAGCACATGGCTACCTTTGGGATATATGATATGGAACCACTCACCATCATACATATTTCATTTGGGAGCAGCTAGTGTATTCTCTCTTCAAGATATGCTCTTTTTCACCAACTATGAAACTTAGAGTGCCAAAGCTTGAAATCGTCATTTTGGGGATTTCACAAGCTCTGAATGCGGTTTCTGGCAAATGGGCATACACCTGATAGATTTTCGCCCCACCATCAAACCTTCTGGTTTTGGATGAAATGTGAGTTTTGACTTTCAAGAAATGCGCACTCTGAAAAACTTTGTTTCTGAATGCGGGAAAAGTTAAAGTTGTTATAAGGCCCATATCTAAAGCTCCTAAAGGAGCACATGGCTACCTTTGGGATATATGATATGGAACCACTCACCATCATACATATTTCATTTGGGAGCAGCTAGTGTATTCTCTCTTCAAGATATGCTCTTTTTCACCAACTATGAAACTTAGAGTGCCAAAGCTTGAAATCGTCATTTTGGGGATTTCACAAGCTCTGAATGCGGTTTCTGGCAAATGGGCATACACCTGATAGATTTTCGCCCCACCATCACACCTTTTGGTTTTGGATGAAATGTGAGTTTTGACTTTCAAGAAATGCGCACTCTGAAAAACTTTGTTTCTGAATGCGGGAAAAGTTAAAGTTGTTATAAGGCCTATATCTAAAGCTCCTAAAGGAGCACATGGCTACCTTTGGGATATATGATATGGAACCACTCACCATCATACATATTTCATTTGGGAGCAGCTAGTGTATTCTCTCTTCAAGATATGCTCTTTTTCACCAACTATGAAACTTAGAGTGCCAAAGCTTGAAATCGTCATTTTGGGGATTTCACAAGCTCTGAATGCGGTTTCTGGCAAATGGGCATACACCTGATAGATTTTCGCCCCACCATCAAACCTTCTGGTTTAGGATGAAATGTGAGTTTTGACTTTCAAGAAATGCGCACTCTGAAAAACTTTGTTTCTGAATGCGGGAAAAGTTAAAGTTGTTATAAGGCCTATATCTAAAGCTCCTAAAGGAGCACATGGCTACCTTTGGGATATATGATATGGAACCACTCACCATCATACATATTTCATTTGAGAGCAGCTAGTGTATTCTCTCTTCAAGATATGCACTTTTTCACCAACTATGAAACTTAGAGTGCCAAAGCTTGAAATCGTCATTTTGGTGATTTCACAAGCTCTGAATGCGGTTTCTGGCAAATGGGCATACACCTGATAGATTTTCGCCCCACCATCAAACCTTTTGGTTTTGAATGAAATGTGAGTTTTGACATTCAAGAAATGCGCACTCTGAAAAACTTTGTTTCTGAATGCGGGAAAAGTTAAAGTTGTTATAAGGCCTATATCTAAAGCTCCTAAAGGAGCACATGGCTACCTTTGGGATATATGATATGGAACCACTCACCATCATACATATTTCATTTGGGAGCAGCTAGTGTATTCTCTCTTCAAGATATGCTCTTTTTCACCAACTATGAAACTTAGAGTGCCAAAGCTTGAAATCGTCATTTTGGGGATTTCACAAGCTCTGAATGCGGTTTCTGGCAAATGGGCATACACCTGATAGATTTTCGCCCCACCATCAAACCTTCTGGTTTTGGATGAAATGTGAGTTTTGACTTTCAAGAAATGCGCACTCTGAAAAACTTTGTTTCTGAATGCGGGAAAAGTTAAAGTTGTTATAAGGCCTATATCTAAAGCTCCTAAAGGAGCACATGGCTACCTTTGGGATATATGATATGGAACCACTCACCATCATACATATTTCATTTGGGAGCAGCTAGTGTATTCTCTCTTCAAGATATGCTCTTTTTCACCAACTATGAAACTTAGAGTGCCAAAGCTTGAAATCGTCATTTTGGGGATTTCACAAGCTCTGAATGCGGTTTCTGGCAAATGGGCATACACCTGATAGATTTTCGCCCCACCATCAAACCTTCTGGTTTTGGATGAAATGTGAGTTTTGACTTTCAAGAAATGCGCACTCTGAAAAACTTTGTTTCTGAATGCGGGAAAAGTTAAAGTTGTTATAAGGCCTATATCTAAAGCTCCTAAAGGAGCACATGGCTACCTTTGGGATATATGATATGGAACCACTCACCATCATACATATTTCATTTGAGAGCAGCTAGTGTATTCTCTCTTCAAGATATGCACTTTTTCACCAACTATGAAACTTAGAGTGCCAAAGCTTGAAATCGTCATTTTGGTGATTTCACAAGTTCTGAATGCGGTTTCTGGCAAATGGGCATACACCTGATAGATTTTCGCCCCACCATCAAACCTTTTGGTTTTGAATGAAATGTGAGTTTTGACATTCAAGAAATGCGCACTCTGAAAAACTTTGTTTCTGAATGCGGGAAAAGTTAAAGTTGTTATAAGGCCTATATCTAAAGCTCCTAAAGGAGCACATGGCTACCTTTGGGATATATGATATGGAACCACTCACCATCATACATATTTCATTTGGGAGCAGCTAGTGTATTCTCTCTTCAAGATATGCTCTTTTTCACCAACTATGAAACTTAGAGTGCCAAAGCTTGAAATCGTCATTTTGGGGATTTCACAAGCTCTGAATGCGGTTTCTGGCAAATGGGCATACACCTGATAGATTTTCGCCCCACCATCAAACCTTCTGGTTTTGGATGAAATGTGAGTTTTGACTTTCAAGAAATGCGCACTCTGAAAAACTTTGTTTCTGAATGCGGGAAAAGTTAAAGTAGTTATAAGGCCTATATCTAAAGCTCCTAAAGGAGCACATGGCTACCTTTGGGATATATGATATGGAACCACTCACCATCATACATATTTCATTTGGGAGCAGCTAGTGTATTCTCTCTTCAAGATATGCTCTTTTTCACCAACTATGAAACTTAGAGTGCCAAAGCTTGAAATCGTCATTTTGGGGATTTCACAAACTCTGAATGCGGTTTCTGGCAAATGGGCATACACCTGATAGATTTTCGCCCCACCATCAAACCTTCTGGTTTTGGATGAAATGTGAGTTTTGACTTTCAAGAAATGCGCACTCTGAAAAACTTTGTTTCTGAATGCGGGAAAAGTTAAAGTTGTTATAAGGCCTATATCTAAAGCTCCTAAAGGAGCACATGGCTACCTTTGGGATATATGATATGGAACCACTCACCATCATACATATTTCATTTGGGAGCAGCTAGTGTATTCTCTCTTCAAGATATGCTCTTTTTCACCAACTATGAAACTTAGAGTGCCAAAGCTTGAAATCGTCATTTTGGGGATTTCACAAGCTCTGAATGCGGTTTCTGGCAAATGGGCATACACCTGATAGATTTTCGCCCCACCATCAAACCTTCTGGTTTTGGATGAAATGTGAGTTTTGACTTTCAAGAAATGCGCACTCTGAAAAACTTTGTTTCTGAATGCGGGAAAAGTTAAAGTTGTTATAAGGCCTATATCTAAAGCTCCTAAAGGAGCACATGGCTACCTTTGGGATATATGATATGGAACCACTCACCATCATACATATTTCATTTGAGAGCAGCTAGTGTATTCTCTCTTCAAGATATGCACTTTTTCACCAACTATGAAACTTAGAGTGCCAAAGCTTGAAATCGTCATTTTGGTGATTTCACAAGTTCTGAATGCGGTTTCTGGCAAATGGGCATACACCTGATAGATTTTCGCCCCACCATCAAACCTTTTGGTTTTGAATGAAATGTGAGTTTTGACATTCAAGAAATGCGCACTCTGAAAAACTTTGTTTCTGAATGCGGGAAAAGTTAAAGTTGTTATAAGGCCAATATCTAAAGCTCCTAAAGGAGCACATGGCTACCTTTGGGATATATGATATGGAACCACTCACCATCATACATATTTCATTTGGGAGCAGCTAGTGTATTCTCTCTTCAAGATATGCTCTTTTTCACCAACTATGAAACTTAGAGTGCCAAAGCTTGAAATCGTCATTTTGGGGATTTCACAAGCTCTGAATGCGGTTTCTGGCAAATGGGCATACACCTGATAGATTTTCGCCCCACCATCAAACCTTTTGGTTTTGGATGAAATGTGAGTTTTGACTTTCAAGAAATGCGCACTCTGAAAAACTTTGTTTCGGAATGCGGGAAAAGTTAAAGTTGTTATAAGGCCTATATCTAAAGCTCCTGAAGGAGCACATGGCTACCTTTGGGATATATGATATGGAACCACTCACCATCATACATATTTCATTTGGGAGCAGCTAGTGTATTCTCTCTTCAAGATATGCTCTTTTTCACCAACTATGAAACTTAGAGTGCCAAAGCTGGAAATCGTCATTTTGGGGATTTCACAAGCTCTGAATGCGGTTTCTGGCAAATGGGCATACACCTGATAGATTTTCGCCCCACCATCAAACCTTCTGGTTTTGGATGAAATGTGAGTTTTGACTTTCAAGAAATGCGCACTCTGAAAAACTTTGTTTCTGAATGCGGGAAAAGTTAAAGTTGTTATAAGGCCTATATCTAAAGCTCCTAAAGGAGCACATGGCTACCTTTGGGATATATGATATGGAACCACTCACCATCATACATATTTCATTTGGGAGCAGCTAGTGTATTCTCTCTTCAAGATATGCTCTTTTTCACCAACTATGAAACTTAGAGTGCCAAAGCTTGAAATCGTCATTTTGGGGATTTCACAAGCTCTGAATGCGGTTTCTGGCAAATGGGCATACACCTGATAGATTTTCGCCCCACCATCAAACCTTCTGGTTTTGGATGAAATGTGAGTTTTGACTTTCAAGAAATGCGCACTCTGAAAAACTTTGTTTCTGAATGCGGGAAAAGTTAAAGTTGTTATAAGGCCTATATCTAAAGCTCCTAAAGGAGCACATGGCTACCTTTGGGATATATGATATGGAACCACTCACCATCATACATATTTCATTTGGGAGCAGCTAGTGTATTCTCTCTTCAAGATATGCTCTTTTTCACCAACTATGAAACTTAGAGTGCCAAAGCTTGAAATCGTCATTTTGGGGATTTCACAAGCTCTGAATGCGGTTTCTGGCAAATGGGCATACACCTGATAGATTTTCGCCCCACCATCAAACCTTCTGGTTTTGGATGAAATGTGAGTTTTGACTTTCAAGAAATGCGCACTCTGAAAAACTTTGTTTCTGAATGCGGGAAAAGTTAAAGTTGTTATAAGGCCTATATCTAAAGCTCCTAAAGGAGCACATGGCTACCTTTGGGATATATGATATGGAACCACTCACCATCATACATATTTCATTTGAGAGCAGCTAGTGTATTCTCTCTTCAAGATATGCTCTTTTTCACCAACTATGAAACTTAGAGTGCCAAAGCTTGAAATCGTCATTTTGGTGATTTCACAAGTTCTGAATGCGGTTTCTGGCAAATGGGCATACACCTGATAGATTTTCGCCCCACCATCAAACCTTTTGGTTTTGAATGAAATGTGAGTTTTGACATTCAAGAAATGCGCACTCTGAAAAACTTTGTTTCTGAATGCGGGAAAAGTTAAAGTTGTTATAAGGCCTATATCTAAAGCTCCTAAAGGAGCACATGGCTACCTTTGGGATATATGATATGGAACCACTCACCATCATACATATTTCATTTGGGAGCAGCTAGTGTATTCTCTCTTCAAGATATGCTCTTTTTCACCAACTATGAAACTTAGAGTGCCAAAGCTTGAAATCGTCATTTTGGGGATTTCACAAGCTCTGAATGCGGTTTCTGGCAAATGGGCATACACCTGATAGATTTTCGCCCCACCATCAAACCTTTTGGTTTTGGATGAAATGTGAGTTTTGACTTTCAAGAAATGCGCACTCTGAAAAACTTTGTTTCTGAATGCGGGAAAAGTTAAAGTTGTTATAAGGCCTATATCTAAAGCTCCTAAAGGAGCACATGGCTACCTTTGGGATATATGATATGGAACCACTCACCATCATACATATTTCATTTGGGAGCAGCTAGTGTATTCTCTCTTCAAGATATGCTCTTTTTCACCAACTATGAAACTTAGAGTGCCAAAGCTGGAAATCGTCATTTTGGGGATTTCACAAGCTCTGAATGCGGTTTCTGGCAAATGGGCATACACCTGATAGATTTTCGCCCCACCATCAAACCTTCTGGTTTTGGATGAAATGTGAGTTTTGACTTTCAAGAAATGCGCACTCTGAAAAACTTTGTTTCTGAATGCGGGAAAAGTTAAAGTTGTTATAAGGCCTATATCTAAAGCTCCTAAAGGAGCACATGGCTACCTTTGGGATATATGATATGGAACCACTCACCATCATACATATTTCATTTGGGAGCAGCTAGTGTATTCTCTCTTCAAGATATGCTCTTTTTCACCAACTATGAAACTTAGAGTGCCAAAGCTTGAAATCGTCATTTTGGGGATTTCACAAGCTCTGAATGCGGTTTCTGGCAAATGGGCATACACCTGATAGATTTTCGCCCCACCATCAAACCTTCTGGTTTTGGTTCAAATGTGAGTTTTGACTTTCAAGAAATGCGCACTCTGAAAAACTTTGTTTCTGAATGCGGGAAAAGTTAAAGTTGTTATAAGGCCTATATCTAAAGCTCCTAAAGGAGCACATGGCTACCTTTGGGATATATGATATGGAACCACTCACCATCATACATATTTCATTTGGGAGCAGCTAGTGTATTCTCTCTTCAAGATATGCTCTTTTTCACCAACTATGAAACTTAGAGTGCCAAAGCTGGAAATCGTCATTTTGGGGATTTCACAAGCTCTGAATGCGGTTTCTGGCAAATGGGCATACACCTGATAGATTTTCGCCCCACCATCAAACCTTCTGGTTTTGGATGAAATGTGAGTTTTGACTTTCAAGAAATGCGCACTCTGAAAAACTTTGTTTCTGAATGCGGGAAAAGTTAAAGTTGTTATAAGGCCTATATCTAAAGCTCCTAAAGGAGCACATGGCTACCTTTGGGATATATGATATGGAACCACTCACCATCATACATATTTCATTTGGGAGCAGCTAGTGTATTCTCTCTTCAAGATATGCTCTTTTTCACCAACTATGAAACTTAGAGTGCCAAAGCTTGAAATCGTCATTTTGGGGATTTCACAAGCTCTGAATGCGGTTTCTGGCAAATGGGCATACACCTGATAGATTTTCGTCCCACCATCAAACCTTTTGGTTTTGGATGAAATGTGAGTTTTGACTTTCAAGAAATGCGCACTCTGAAAAACTTTGTTTCTGAATGCGGGAAAAGTTAAAGTTTTTATAAGGCCTATATCTAAAGCTCCTAAAGGAGCACATGGCTACCTTTGGGATATATGATATGGAACCACTCACCATCATACATATTTCATTTGGGAGCAGCTAGTGTATTCTCTCTTCAAGATATGCTCTTTTTCACCAACTATGAAACTTAGAGTGCCAAAGCTTGAAATCGTCATTTTGGGGATTTCACAAGCTCTGAATGCGGTTTCTGGCAAATGGGCATACACCTGATAGATTTTCGCCCCACCATCAAACCTTTTGGTTTTGGATGAAATGTGAGTTTTGACTTTCAAGAAATGCGCACTCTGAAAAACTTTGTTTCTGAATGCGGGAAAAGTTAACGTTTTTATAAGGCCTATATCTAAAGCTCCTAAAGGAGCACATGGCTACCTTTGGGATATATGATATGGAACCACTCACCATCATACATATTTCATTTGGGAGCAGCTAGTGTATTCTCTCTTCAAGATATGCTCTTTTTCACCACCTATGAAGCTTAGAGTGCCAAAGCTTGAAATCGTCATTTTGGGGATTTCACAAGCTCTGAATGCGGTTTCTGGCAAATGGGCATACACCTGATAGATTTTCGCCCCACCATCAAACCTTTTGGTTTTGGATGAAATGTGAGTTTTGACTTTCAAGAAATGCGCACTCTGAAAAACTTTGTTTCTGAATGCGGGAAAAGTTAACGTTTTTATAAGGCCTATATCTAAAGCTCCTAAAGGAGCACATGGCTACCTTTGGGATATATGATATGGAACCACTCACCATCATACATATTTCATTTGGGAGCAGCTAGTGTATTCTCTCTTCAAGATATGCTCTTTTTCACCAACTATGAAGCTTAGAGTGCCAAAGCTTGAAATCGTCATTTTGGGGATTTCACAAGCTCTGAATGCGGTTTCTGGCAAATGGGCATACACCTGATAGATTTTCGCCCCACCATCAAACCTTTTGGTTTTGGATGAAATGTGAGTTTTGACTTTCAAGAAATGCGCACTCTGAAAAACTTTGTTTCTGAATGCGGGAAAAGTTAAAGTTTTTATAAGGCCTATATCTAAAGCTCCTAAAGGAGCACATGGCTACCTTTGGGATATATGATATGGAACCACTCACCATCATACATATTTCATTTGGAAGCAGCTAGTGTATTCTCTCTTCAAGATATGCTCTTTTTCACCAACTATGAAACTTAGAGTGCCAAAGCTTGAAATCGTCATTTTGGGGATTTCACAAGCTCTGAATGCGGTTTCTGGCAAATGGGCATACACCTGATAGATTTTCGCACCACCATCAAACCTTTTGGTTTTGGATGAAATGTGAGTTTTGACTTTCAAGAAATGCGCACTCTGAAAAACTTTGTTTCTGAATGCGGGAAAAGTTAACGTTTTTATAAGGCCTATATCTAAAGCTCCTAAAGGAGCACATGGCTACCTTTGGGATATATGATATGGAACCACTCACCATCATACATATTTCATTTGGGAGCAGCTAGTGTATTCTCTCTTCAAGATATGCTCTTTTTCACCAACTATGAAACTTAGAGTGCCAAAGCTTGAAATCGTCATTTTGGGGATTTCACAAGCTCTGAATGCGGTTTCTGGCAAATGGGCATACACCTGATAGATTTTCGCCCCACCATCAAACCTTTTGGTTTTGGATGAAATGTGAGTTTTGACTTTCAAGAAATGTGCACTCTGAAAAACTTTGTTTCCTAATGCGGGAAAAGTTAAAGTTTTTATAAGGCCTATATCTAAAGCTCCTAAAGGAGCACATGGCTACCTTTGGGATATATGATATGGAACCACTCACCATCATACATATTTCATTTGGGAGCAGCTAGTGTATTCTCTCTTCAAGATATGCTCTTTTTCACCAACTATGAAGCTTAGGGTGCCAAAGCTTGAAATCGTCATTTTGGGGATTTCACAAGCTCTGAATGCGGTTTCTGGCAAATGGGCATACACCTGATAGATTTTCGCCCCACCATCAAACCTTTTGGTTTTGGATGAAATGTGAGTTTTGACTTTCAAGAAATGCGCACTCTGAAAAACTTTGTTTCTGAATGCGGGAAAAGTTAACGTTTTTATAAGGCCTATATCTAAAGCTCCTAAAGGAGCACATGGCTACCTTTGGGATATATGATATGGAACCACTCACCATCATACATATTTCATTTGGGAGCAGCTAGTGTATTCTCTCTTCAAGATATGCTCTTTTTCACCAACTATGAAACTTAGAGTGCCAAAGCTTGAAATCGTCATTTTGGGGATTTCACAAGCTCTGAATGCGGTTTCTGGCAAATGGGCATACACCTGATAGATTTTCGCCCCACCATCAAACCTTTTGGTTTTGGATGAAATGTGAGTTTTGACTTTCAAGAAATGCGCACTCTGAAAAACTTTGTTTCCTAATGCGGGAAAAGTAAAAGTTTTTATAAGGCCTATATCTAAAGCTCCTAAAGGAGCACATGGCTACCTTTGGGATATATGATATGGAACCACTCACCATCATACATATTTCATTTGGGAGCAGCTAGTGTATTCTCTCTTCAAGATATGCTCTTTTTCACCAACTATGAAGCTTAGAGTGCCAAAGCTTGAAATCGTCATTTTGGGGATTTCACAAGCTCTGAATGCGGTTTCTGGCAAATGGGCATACACCTGATAGATTTTCGCCCCACCATCAAACCTTTTGGTTTTGGATGAAATGTGAGTTTTGACTTTCAAGAAATGCGCACTCTGAAAAACTTTGTTTCTGAATGCGGGAAAAGTTAAAGTTTTTATAAGGCCTATATCTAAAGCTCCTGAAGGAGCACATGGCTACCTTTGGGATATATGATATGGAACCACTCACCATCATACATATTTCATTTGGGAGCAGCTAGTGTATTCTCTCTTCAAGATATGCTCTTTTTCACCAACTATCAAACTTAGAGTGCCAAAGCTTGAAATCGTCATTTTGGGGATTTCACAAGCTCTGAATGCGGTTTCTGGCAAATGGGCATACACCTGATAGATTTTCGTCCCACCATCAAACCTTTTGGTTTTGGATGAAATGTGAGTTTTGACTTTCAAGAAATGCGCACTCTGAAAAACTTTGTTTCTGAATGCGGGAAAAGTTAACGTTTTTATAAGGCCTATATCTAAAGCTCCTAAAGGAGCACATGGCTACCTTTGGGATATATGATATGGAACCACTCACCATCATACATATTTCATTTGGGAGCAGCTAGTGTATTCTCTCTTCAAGATATGCTCTTTTTCACCAACTATGAAACTTAGAGTGCCAAAGCTTGAAATCGTCATTTTGGGGATTTCACAAGCTCTGAATGCGGTTTCTGGCAAATGGGCATACACCTGATAGATTTTCGCCCCACCATCAAACCTTTTGGTTTTGGATGAAATGTGAGTTTTGACTTTCAAGAAATGCGCACTCTGAAAAACTTTGTTTCTGAATGCGGGAAAAGTTAACGTTTTTATAAGGCCTATATCTAAAGCTCCTAAAGGAACACATGGCTACCTTTGGGATATATGATATGGAACCACTCACCATCATACATATTTCATTTGGGAGCAGCTAGTGTATTCTCTCTTCAAGATATGCTCTTTTTCACCAACTATGAAACTTAGAGTGCCAAAGCTTGAAATCGTCATTTTGGGGATTTCACAAGCTCTGAATGCGGTTTCTGGCAAATGGACATACACCTGATAGATTTTCGCCCCACCATCAAACCTTTTGGTTTTGGATGAAATGTGAGTTTTGACTTTCAAGAAATGCGCACTCTGAAAAACTTTGTTTCCTAATGCGGGAAAAGTTAAAGTTTTTATAAGGCCTATATCTAAAGCTCCTAAAGGAGCACATGGCTACCTTTGGGATATATGATATGGAACCACTCACCATCATACATATTTCATTTGGGAGCAGCTAGTGTATTCTCTCTTCAAGATATGCTCTTTTTCACCAACTATGAAGCTTAGAGTGCCAAAGCTTGAAATCGTCATTTTGGGGATTTCACAAGCTCTGAATGCGGTTTCTGGCAAATGGGCATACACCTGATAGATTTTCGCCCCACCATCAAACCTTTTGGTTTTGGATGAAATGTGAGTTTTGACTTTCAAGAAATGCGCACTCTGAAAAACTTTGTTTCTGAATGCGGGAAAAGTTAACGTTTTTATAAGGCCTATATCTAAAGCTCCTAAAGGAGCACATGGCTACCTTTGGGATATATGATATGGAACCACTCACCATCATACATATTTCATTTGGGAGCAGCTAGTGTATTCTCTCTTCAAGATATGCTCTTTTTCACCAACTATGAAACTTAGAGTGCCAAAGCTTGAAATCGTCATTTTGGGGATTTCACAAGCTCTGAATGCGGTTTCTGGCAAATGGGCATACACCTGATAGATTTTCGCCCCACCATCAAACCTTTTGGTTTTGGATGAAATGTGAGTTTTGACTTTCAAGAAATGCGCACTCTGAAAAACTTTGTTTCTGAATGCGGGAAAAGTTAACGTTTTTATAAGGCCTATATCTAAAGCTCCTAAAGGAGCACATGGCTACCTTTGGGATATATGATATGGAACCACTCACCATCATACATATTTCATTTGGGAGCAGCTAGTGTATTCTCTCTTCAAGATATGCTCTTTTTCACCAACTATGAAACTTAGAGTGCCAAAGCTTGAAATCGTCATTTTGGGGATTTCACAAGCTCTAAATGCGGTTTCTGGCAAATGGGCATACACCTGATAGATTTTCGCCCCACCATCAAACCTTTTGGTTTTGGATGAAATGTGAGTTTTGACTTTCAAGAAATGCGCACTCTGATAAAACTTTGTTTCTGAATGCGGGAAAAGTTAACGTTTTTATAAGGCCTATATCTAAAGCTCCTAAAGGAGCACATGGCTACCTTTGGGATATATGATATGGAACCACTCACCATCATACATATTTCATTTGGGAGCAGCTAGTGTATTCTCTCTTCAAGATATGCTCTTTTTCACCAACTATGAAACTTAGAGTGCCAAAGCTTGAAATCGTCATTTTGGGGATTTCACAAGCTCTGAATGCGGTTTCTGGCAAATGGGCATACACCTGATAGATTTTCGCCCCACCATCAAACCTTTTGGTTTTGGATGAAATGTGAGTTTTGACTTTCAAGAAATGCGCACTCTGAAAAACTTTGTTTCTGAATGCGGGAAAAGTTAACGTTTTTATAAGGCCTATATCTAAAGCTCCTAAAGGAACACATGGCTACCTTTGGGATATATGATATGGAACCACTCACCATCATACATATTTCATTTGGGAGCAGCTAGTGTATTCTCTCTTCAAGATATGCTCTTTTTCACCAACTATGAAACTTAGAGTGCCAAAGCTTGAAATCGTCATTTTGGGGATTTCACAAGCTCTGAATGCGGTTTCTGGCAAATGGACATACACCTGATAGATTTTCGCCCCACCATCAAACCTTTTGGTTTTGGATGAAATGTGAGTTTTGACTTTCAAGAAATGCGCACTCTGAAAAACTTTGTTTCCTAATGCGGGAAAAGTTAAAGTTTTTATAAGGCCTATATCTAAAGCTCCTAAAGGAGCACATGGCTACCTTTGGGATATTTGATATGGAACCACTCACCATCATACATATTTCATTTGGGAGCAGCTAGTGTATTCTCTCTTCAAGATATGCTCTTTTTCACCAACTATGAAGCTTAGAGTGCCAAAGCTTGAAATCGTCATTTTGGGGATTTCACAAGCTCTGAATGCGGTTTCTGGCAAATGGGCATACACCTGATAGATTTTCGCCCCACCATCAAACCTTTTGGTTTTGGATGAAATGTGAGTTTTGACTTTCAAGAAATGCGCACTCTGAAAAACTTTGTTTCTGAATGCGGGAAAAGTTAACGTTTTTATAAGGCCTATATCTAAAGCTCCTAAAGGAGCACATGGCTACCTTTGGGATATATGATATGGAACCACTCACCATCATACATATTTCATTTGGGAGCAGCTAGTGTATTCTCTCTTCAAGATATGCTCTTTTTCACCAACTATGAAACTTAGAGTGCCAAAGCTTGAAATCGTCATTTTGGGGATTTCACAAGCTCTGAATGCGGTTTCTGGCAAATGGGCATACACCTGATAGATTTTCGCCCCACCATCAAACCTTTTGGTTTTGGATGAAATGTGAGTTTTGACTTTCAAGAAATGCGCACTCTGAAAAACTTTGTTTCCTAATGCGGGAAAAGTTAAAGTTTTTATAAGGCCTATATCTAAAGCTCCTAAAGGAGCACATGGCTACCTTTGGGATATATGATATGGAACCACTCACCATCATACATATTTCATTTGGGAGCAGCTAGTGTATTCTCTCTTCAAGATATGCTCTTTTTCACCAACTATGAAGCTTAGAGTGCCAAAGCTTGAAATCGTCATTTTGGGGATTTCACAAGCTCTGAATGCGGTTTCTGGCAAATGGGCATACACCTGATAGATTTTCGTCCCACCATCAAACCTTTTGGTTTTGGATGAAATGTGAGTTTTGACTTTCAAGAAATGCGCACTCTGAAAAACTTTGTTTCTGAATGCGGGAAAAGATAAAGTTTTTATAAGACCTATATCTAAAGCTCCTAAAGGAGCACATGGCTACCTTTGGGATATATGATATGGAACCACTCACCATCATACATATTTCATTTGGGAGCAGCTAGTGTATTCTCTCTTCAAGATATGCTCTTTTTCACCAACTATGAAACTTAGAGTGCCAAAGCTTGAAATCGTCATTTTGGGGATTTCACAAGCTCTGAATGCGGTTTCTGGCAAATGGGCATACACCTGATAGATTTTCGCCCCACCATCAAACCTTTTGGTTTTGGATGAAATGTGAGTTTTGACTTTCAAGAAATGCGCACTCTGAAAAACTTTGTTTCTGAATGCGGGAAAAGTTAACGTTTTTATAAGGCCTATATCTAAAGCTCCTAAAGGAGCACATGGCTACCTTTGGGATATATGATATGGAACCACTCACCATCATACATATTTCATTTGGGAGCAGCTAGTGTATTCTCTCTTCAAGATATGCTCTTTTTCACCAACTATGAAACTTAGAGTGCCAAAGCTTGAAATCGACATTTTGGGGATTTCACAAGCTCTAAATGCGGTTTCTGGCAAATGGGCATACACCTGATAGATTTTCGCCCCACCATCAAACCTTTTGGTTTTGGATGAAATGTGAGTTTTGACTTTCAAGAAATGCGCACTCTGAAAAACTTTGTTTCCTAATGCGGGAAAAGTTAAAGTTTTTATAAGGCCTATATCTAAAGCTCCTAAAGGAGCACATGGCTACCTTTGGGATATATGATATGGAACCACTCACCATCATACATATTTCATTTGGGAGCAGCTAGTGTATTCTCTCTTCAAGATATGCTCTTTTTCACCAACTATGAAGCTTAGAGTGCCAAAGCTTGAAATCGTCATTTTGGGGATTTCACAAGCTCTGAATGCGGTTTCTGGCAAATGGGCATACACCTGATAGATTTTCGCCCCACCATCAAACCTTTTGGTTTTGGATGAAATGTGAGTTTTGACTTTCAAGAAATGCGCACTCAGAAAAACTTTGTTTCTGAATGCGGGAAAAGTTAAAGTTGTTATAAGGCCTATATCTAAAGCTCCTAAAGGAGCACATGGCTACCTTTGGGATATATGATATGGAACCACTCACCATCATACATATTTCATTTGGGAGCAGCTAGTGTATTCTCTCTTCAAGATATGCTCTTTTTCACCAACTATGAAACTTAGAGTGCCAAAGCTTGAAATCGTAATTTTGGGGATTTCACAAGCTCTGAATGCGGTTTCTGGCAAATGGGCATACACCTGATAGATTTTCGCCCCACCATCAAACCTTTTGGTTTTGGATGAAATGTGAGTTTTGACTTTCAAGAAATGCGCACTCTGAAAAACTTTGTTTCCTAATGCGGGAAAAGTTAAAGTTTTTATAAGGCCTATATCTAAAGCTCCTAAAGGAGCACATGGCTACCTTTGGGATATATGATATGGAACCACTCACCATCATACATATTTCATTTGGGAGCAGCTAGTGTATTCTCTCCTCAAGATATGCTCTTTTTCACCAACTATGAAGCTTAGAGTTCCAAAGCTTGAAATCGTCATTTTGGGGATTTCACAAGCTCTGAATGCGGTTTCTGGCAAATGGGCATACACCTGATAGATTTTCGTCCCACCATCAAACCTTTTGGTTTTGGATGAAATGTGAGTTTTGACTTTCAAGAAATGCGCACTCTGAAAAACTTTGTTTCTGAATGCGGGAAAAGATAAAGTTTTTATAAGACCTATATCTAAAGCTCCTAAAGGAGCACATGGCTACCTTTGGGATATATGATATGGAACCACTCACCATCATACATATTTCATTTGGGAGCAGCTAGTGTATTCTCTCTTCAAGATATGCTCTTTTTCACCAACTATGAAACTTAGAGTGCCAAAGCTTGAAATCGTCATTTTGGGGATTTCACAAGCTCTGAATGCGGTTTCTGGCAAATGGGCATACACCTGATAGATTTTCGCCCCACCATCAAACCTTTTGGTTTTGGATGAAATGTGAGTTTTGACTTTCAAGAAATGCGCACTCTGAAAAACTTTGTTTCTGAATGCGGGAAAAGTTAACGTTTTTATAAGGCCTATATCTAAAGCTCCTAAAGGAGCACATGGCTACCTTTGGGATATATGATATGAAACCACTCACCATCATACATATTTCATTTGGGAGCAGCTAGTGTATTCTCTCTTCAAGATATGCTCTTTTTCACCAACTATGAAACTTAGAGTGCCAAAGCTTGAAATCGACATTTTGGGGATTTCACAAGCTCTAAATGCGGTTTCTGGCAAATGGGCATACACCTGATAGATTTTCGCCACACCATCCAACCTTTTGGTTTTGGATGAAATGTGAGTTTTGACTTTCAAGAAATGCGCACTCTGAAAAACTTTGTTTCCTAATGCGGGAAAAGTTAAAGTTTTTATAAGGCCTATATCTAAAGCTCCTAAAGGAGCACATGGCTACCTTTGGGATATATGATATGGAACCACTCACCATCATACATATTTCATTTGGGAGCAGCTAGTGTATTCTCTCTTCAAGATATGCTCTTTTTCACCAACTATGAAGCTTAGAGTGCCAAAGCTTGAAATCGTCATTTTGGGGATTTCACAAGCTCTGAATGCGGTTTCTGGCAAATGGGCATACACCTGATAGATTTTCGCCCCACCATCAAACCTTTTGGTTTTGGATGAAATGTGAGTTTTGACTTTCAAGAAATGCGCACTCAGAAAAACTTTGTTTCTGAATGCAGGAAAAGTTAAAGTTTTTATAAGGCCTATATCTAAAGCTCCTGAAGGAGCACATGGCTACCTTTGGGATATATGATATGGAACCACTCACCATCATACATATTTCATTTGGGAGCAGCTAGTGTATTCTCTCTTCAAGATATGCTCTTTTTCACCAAATATGAAACTTAGAGTGCCAAAGCTTGAAATCGTCATTTTGGGGATTTCACAAGCTCTGAATGCGGTTTCTGGCAAATGGGCATACACCTGATAGATTTTCGCCCCACCATCAAACCTTTTGCTTTTGGATGAAATGTGAGTTTTGACTTTCAAGAAATGCGCACTCTGAAAAACTTTGTTTCCTAATGCGGGAAAAGTTAAAGTTTTTATAAGGCCTATATCTAAAGCTCCTGAAGGAGCACATGGCTACCTTTGGGATATATGATATGGAACCACTCACCATCATACATATTTCATTTGGGAGCAGCTAGTGTATTCTCGCTTCAAGATATGCTCTTTTTCACCAACTATGAAACTTAGAGTGCCAAAGCTTGAAATCATCATTTTGGGGATTTCACAAGCTCTGAATGCGGTTTCTGGCAAATGGGCATACACCTGATAGATTTTCGCCCCACCATCAAACCTTTTGGTTTTGGATGAAATGTGAGTTTTGACTTTCAAGAAATGCGCACTCTGAAAAACTTTGTTTCTGAATGCGGGAAAAGTTTAAGTTTTTATAAGGCCTATATCTAAAGCTCCTAAAGGAGCACATGGCTACCTTTGGGATATATGATATGAAACCACTCACCATCATACATATTTCATTTGGGAGCAGCTAGTGTATTCTCTCTTCAAGATATGCTCTTTTTCACCAACTATGAAACTTAGAGTGCCAAAGCTTGAAATCGTCATTTTGGGGATTTCACAAGCTCTGAATGCGGTTTCTGGCAAATGGGCATACACCTGATAGATTTTCGCCCCACCATCAAACCTTTTGGTTTTGGATGAAATGTGAGTTTTGACTTTCAAGAAATGCGCACTCTGAAAAACTTTGTTTCTGAATGCGGGAAAAGTTAAAGTTTTCATAAGGCCTATATCTAAAGCTCCTAAAGGAGCACATGGCTACCTTTGGGATATATGATATGGAACCACTCACCATCATACTTATTTCATTTGGGAGCAGCTAGTGTATTCTCTCTTCAAGATATGCTCTTTTTCACCAACTATGAAACTTAGAGTGCCAAAGCTTGAAATCGTCATTTTGGGGATTTCACCAGCTCTGAATGCGGTTTCTGGCAAATGGGCATACACCTGATAGATTTTCGCCCCACCATCAAACCTTTTGGTTTTGGATGAAATGTGAGTTTTGACTTTCAAGAAATGCGCACTCTGAAAAACTTTGTTTCTGAATGCGGGAAAAGTTAAAGTTGTTATAAGGCCTATATCTAAAGCTCCTAAAGGAGCACATGGCTACCTTTGGGATATATGATATGTAACCACTCACCATCATACATATTTCATTTGGGAGCAGCTAGTGTATTCTCTCTTCAAGATATGCTCTTTTTCACCAACTATGAAACTTAGAGTGCCAAAGCTTGAAATCGTCATTTTGGGGATTTCACAAGCTCTGAATGCGGTTTCTGGCAAATGGGCATACACCTGATAGATTTTCGCCCCACCATCAAACCTTTTGGTTTTGGATGAAATGTGAGTTTTGACTTTCAAGAAATGCGCACTCTGAAAAACTTTGTTTCTGAATGCGGGAAAAGTTAACGTTTTTATAAGGCCAATATCTAAAGCTCCTAAAGGAACACATGGCTACCTTTGGGATATATGATATGGAACCACTCACCATCATACATATTTCATTTGGGAGCAGCTAGTGTATTCTCTCTTCAAGATATGCTCTTTTTCACCAACTATGAAACTTAGAGTGCCAAAGCTTGAAATCGACATTTTGGGGATTTCACAAGCTCTAAATGCGGTTTCTGGCAAATGGGCATACACCTGATAGATTTTCGCCACACCATCAAACCTTTTGGTTTTGGATGAAATGTGAGTTTTGACTTTCAAGAAATGCGCAATCTGAAAAACTTTGTTTCCTAATGCGGGAAAAGTTAACGTTTTTATAAGGCCTATATCTAAAGCTCCTAAAGGAGCACATGGCTACCTTTGGGATATATGATATGGAACCACTCACCATCATACATATTTCATTTGGGAGCAGCTAGTGTATTCTCTCTTCAAGATATGCTCTTTTTCACCAACTATGAAACTTAGAGTGCCAAAGCTTGAAATCGTCATTTTGGGGATTTCACAAGCTCTGAATGCGGTTTCTGGCAAATGGGCATACACCTGATAGATTTTCGCCCCACCATCAAACCTTTTGGTTTTGGATGAAATGTGAGTTTTGACTTTCAAGAAATGCGCACTCTGAAAAACTTTGTTTCTGAATGCGGGAAAAGTTAACGTTTTTATAAGGCCTATATCTAAAGCTCCTAAAGGAGCACATGGCTACCTTTGGGATATATGATATGGAACCACTCACCATCATACATATTTCATTTGGGAGCAGCTAGTGTATTCTCTCTTCAAGATATGCTCTTTTTCACCAACTATGAAACTTAGAGTGCCAAAGCTTGAAATCGTCATTTTGGGGATTTCACAAGCTCTGAATGCGGTTTCTGGCAAATGGGCATACATCTGATAGATTTTCGCCCCACCATCAAACCTTTTGGTTTTGGATGAAATGTGAGTTTTGACTTTCAAGAAATGCGCACTCTGAAAAACTTTGTTTCTGAATGCGGGAAAAGTTAACGTTTTTATAAGGCCTATATCTAAAGCTCCTAAAGGAACACATGGCTACCTTTGGGATATATGATATGGAACCACTCACCATCATACATATTTCATTTGGGAGCAGCTAGTGTATTCTCTCTTCAAGATATGCTCTTTTTCACCAACTATGAAACTTAGAGTGCCAAAGCTTGAAATCGTAATTTTGGGGATTTCACATGCTCTGAATGCGGTTTCTGGCAAATGGGCATACACCTGATAGATTTTCGCCCCACCATCAAACCTTTTGGTTTTGGATGAAATGTGAGTTTTGACTTTCAAGAAATGCGCACTCTGAAAAACTTTGTTTCCTAATGCGGGAAAAGTTAAAGTTTTTATAAGGCCTATATCTAAAGCTCCTAAAGGAGCACATGGCTACCTTTGGGATATATGATATGGAACCACTCACCATCATACATATTTCATTTGGGAGCAGCTAGTGTATTCTCTCTTCAAGATATGCTCTTTTTCACCAACTATGAAGCTTAGAGTGCCAAAGCTTGAAATCGACATTTTGGGGATTTCACAAGCTCTGAATGCGGTTTCTGGCAAATGGGCATACACCTGATAGATTTTCGTCCCACCATCAAACCTTTTGGTTTTGGATGAAATGTGAGTTTTGACTTTCAAGAAATGCGCACTCTGAAAAACTTTGTTTCTGAATGCAGGAAAAGTTAAAGTTTTTATAAGGCCTATATCTAAAGCTCCTGAAGGAGCACATGGCTACCTTTGGGATATATGATATGGAACCACTCACCATCATACATATTTCATTTGGGAGCAGCTAGTCTATTCTCTCTTCAAGATATGCTCTTTTTCACCAACTATGAAACTTAGAGTGCCAAAGCTTGAAATCGTCATTTTGGGGATTTCACAAGCTCTGAATGCGGTTTCTGGCAAATGGGCATACACCTGATAGATTTTCGCCCCACCATCAAACCTTTTGCTTTTGGATGAAATGTGAGTTTTGACTTTCAAGAAATGCGCACTCTGAAAAACTTTGTTTCCTAATGCGGGAAAAGTTAAAGTTTTTATAAGGCCTATATCTAAAGCTCCTGAAGTAGCACATGGCTACCTTTGGGATATATGATATGGAACCACTCACCATCATACATATTTCATTTGGGAGCAGCTAGTGTATTCTCGCTTCAAGATATGCTCTTTTTCACCAACTATGAAACTTAGAGTGCCAAAGCTTGAAATCATCATTTTGGGGATTTCACAAGCTCTGAATGCGGTTTCTGGCAAATGGGCATACACCTGATAGATTTTCGCCCCACCATCAAACCTTTTGGTTTTGGATGAAATGTGAGTTTTGACTTTCAAGAAATGCGCACTCTGAAAAACTTTGTTTCTGAATGCGGGAAAAGTTTAAGTTTTTATAAGGCCTATATCTAAAGCTCCTAAAGGAGCACATGGCTACCTTTGGGATATATGATATGGAACCACTCACCATCATACATATTTCATTTGGGAGCAGCTAGTGTATTCTCTCTTCAAGATATGCTCTTTTTCACCAACTATGAAACTTAGAGTGCCAAAGCTTGAAATCGTCATTTTGGGGATTTCACAAGCTCTGAATGCGGTTTCTGGCAAATGGGCATACACCTGATAGATTTTCGCCCCACCATCAAACCTTTTGGTTTTGGATGAAATGTGAGTTTTGACTTTCAAGAAATGCGCACTCTGAAAAACTTTGTTTCTGAATGCGGGAAAAGTTAAAGTTTTTATAAGGCCTATATCTAAAGCTCCTAAAGGAGCACATGGCTACCTTTGGGATATATGATATGGAACCACTCACCATCATACATATTTCATTTGGGAGCAGCTAGTGTATTCTCTCTTCAAGATATGCTCTTTTTCACCAACTATGAAACTTAGAGTGCCAAAGCTTGAAATCGTCATTTTGGGGATTTCACAAGCTCTGAATGCGGTTTCTGGCAAATGGGCATACACCTGATAGATTTTCGCCCCACCATCAAACCTTTTGGTTTTGGATGAAATGTGAGTTTTGACTTTCAAGAAATGCGCACTCTGAAAAACTTTGTTTCTGAATGCGGGAAAAGTTAAAGTTGTTATAAGGCCTATATCTAAAGCTCCTAAAGGAGCACATGGCTACCTTTGGGATATATGATATGTAACCACTCACCATCATACATATTTCATTTGGGAGCAGCTAGTGTATTCTCTCTTCAAGATATGCTCTTTTTCACCAACTATGAAACTTAGAGTGCCAAAGCTTGAAATCGTCATTTTGGGGATTTCACAAGCTCTGAATGCGGTTTCTGGCAAATGGGCATACACCTGACAGATTTTCGCCCCACCATCAAACCTTTTGGTTTTGGATGAAATGTGAGTTTTGACTTTCAAGAAATGCGCACTCTGAAAAACTTTGTTTCTGAATGCGGGAAAAGTTAAAGTTTTTATAAGGCCTATATCTAAAGCTCCTAAAGGAGCACATGGCAACCTTTGGGATATATGATATGGAACCACTCACCATCATACATATTTCATTTGGGAGCAGCTAGTGTATTCTCTCTTCAAGATATGCTCTTTTTCACCAACTATGAAACTTAGAGTGCCAAAGCTTGAAATCGTCATTTTGGGGATTTCACAAGCTCTGAATGCGGTTTCTGGCAAATGGGCATACACCTGATAGATTTTCGCCCCACCATCAAACCTCTTGGGTTTGGATGAACTGTGAGTTTTGACTTTCAAGAAATGCGCACTCTGAAAAACTTTGTTTCTGAATGCAGGAAAAGTTAAAGTTTTCATAAGACCTATATCTAAAGCTCCTAAAGGAGCACATGGCTACCTTTGGGATATATGATATGGAACCACTCACCATCATACATATTTCATTTGGGAGCAGCTAGTGTATTCTCTCTTCAAGATATGCTCTTTTTCACCAACTATGAAACTTAGAGTGCCAAAGCTTGAAATCGTCATTTTGGGGATTTCACAAGCTCTGAATGCGGTTTCTGGCAAATGGGCATACACCTGATAGATTTTCGCCCCACCATCAAACCTTTTGGTTTTGGATGAAATGTGAGTTTTGACTTTCAAGAAATGCGCACTCTAAAAAACTTTGTTTCTGAATGCGGGAAAAGTTAAAGTTTTTATAAGGCCTATATCTAAAGCTTTTGAAGGAGCACATGGCTACCTTTGGGATATATGATATGGAACCACTCACCATCATACATATTTCATTTGGGAGCAGCTAGTGTATTCTCTCTTCAAGATATGCTCTTTTTCACCAACTATGAAACTTAGAGTGCCAAAGCTTGAAATCGTCATTTTGGGGATTTCACAAGCTCTGAATGCGGTTTCTGGCAAATGGGCATACACCTGATAGATTTTCGCCCCACCATCAAACCTTTTGGTTTTGGATGAAATGTGAGTTTTGACTTTCAAGAAATGCGCACTCTAAAAAACTTTGTTTCTAAATGCGGGAAAAGTTAAAGTTTTTATAAGGCCTATATCTAAAGCTCCTAAAGGAGCACATGGCTACCTTTGGAATATATGATATGGAACCACTCACCATCATACAAATTTCATTTGGGAGCAGCTAGTGTATTCTCTCTTCAAGATATGCTCTTTTTCACCAACTATGAAACTTAGAGTGCCAAAGCTTAAAATCGTCATTTTGGGGATTTCACAAGCTCTGAATGCGGTTTCTGGCAAATGGGCATACACCTGATAGATTTTCGCCCCACCATCAAACCTTTTGGTTTTGGATGAAATGTGAGTTTTGACTTTCAAGAAATGCGCACTCTGAAAAACTTTGTTTCTGAATGCGGGAAAAGTTAAAGTTTTTATAAGGCCTATATCTAAAGCTCCTAAAGGAGCACATGACTACCTTTGGGTTATAATATATGGAACCACTCACCATCATACATACTTCATTTGGGAGCAGCTAGTGTATTCTCTCTTCAAGATATGCTCTTTTTCACCAACTATGAAACTTAGAGTGCCAAAGCTTGAAATCGTCATTTTGGGGATTTCACAAGCTCTGAATGCGGTTTCTGGCAAATGGGCATACACCTGATAGATTTTCGCCCCACCATCAAACCTCTTGGTTTTGGATGAACTGTGAGTTTTGACTTTCAAGAAATGCGCACTCTGAAAAACTTTGTTTCTGAATGCGGGAAAAGTTAAAGTTTTCATAAGACCTATATCTAAAGCTCCTAATGGAGCACATGGCTACCTTTGGGATATATGATATGGAACCACTCACCATCATACATATTTCATTTGGGAGCAGCTAGTGTATTCGCTCTTCAAGATATGCTCTTTTTCACCAACGATGAAACTTAGAGTGCCAAAGCTTGAAATCGTCATTTTGGGGATTTCACAAGCTCTGAATGCGGTTTCTGGCAAATGGGCATACACCTGATAGATTTTCGCCCCACCATCAAACCTTTTGGTTTTGGATGAAATGTGAGTTTTGACTTTCAAGAAATGCGCACTCTAAAAAACTTTGTTTCTGAATGCGGGAAAAGTTAAAGTTTTTATAAGGCCTATATCTAAAGCTTTTGAAGGAGCACATGGCTACCTTTGGGATATATGATATGGAACCACTCACCATCATACATATTTCATTTGGGAGCAGCTAGTGTATTCTCTCTTCAAGATATGCTCTTTTTCACCAACTATGAAACTTAGAGTGCCAAAGCTTGAAATCGTCATTTTGGGGATTTCACAAGCTCTGAATGCGGTTTCTGGCAAATGGGCATACACCTGATAGATTTTCGCCCCACCATCAAACCTTTTGGTTTTGGATGAAATGTGAGTTTTGACTTTCAAGAAATGCGCAATCTGAAAAACTTTGTTTCTGAATGCGGGAAAAGTTAAAGTTTTCATAAGGCCTATATCTAAAGCTCCTGAAGGAGCACATGGCTACCTTTGGGATATATGATATGGAACCACTCACCATCATACATATTTCATTTGGGAGCAGCTAGTGTATTCTCTCTTCAAGATATGCTCTTTTTCACCAACTATGAAACAGAGTGCCAAAGCTTGAAATCGTCATTTTGGGGATTTCACAAGCTCTGAATGCGGTTTCTGGAAAATGGGCATACACCTGATAGATTTTCGCCCCACCATCAAACCTTTTGGTTTTGGATGAAATGTGAGTTTTGACTTTCAAGAAATGCGCACTCTGAAAAACTTTGTTTCTGAATGCGGGAAAAGTTAAAGTTTTTATAAGGCCTATATCTAAAGCTCCTAAAGGAGCACATGGCTACCTTTGGGATATATGATATGGAACCACTCACCATCATACATATTTCATTTGGGAGCAGCTAGTGTATTCTCTCTTCAAGATATGCTCTTTTTCACCAACTATGAAACAGAGTGCCAAAGCTTGAAATCGTCATTTTGGGGATTTCACAAGCTCTGAATGCGGTTTCTGGCAAATGGGCATACACCTGATAGATTTTCGCCCCACAATCAAACCTTTTGGTTTTGGATGAAATGTGAGTTTTGACTTTCAAGAAATGCGCACTCTGAAAAACTTTGTTTCTGAATGCGGGAAAAGTTAAAGTTTTTATAAGGCCTATATCTAAAGCTCCTAAAGGAGCACATGGCTACCTTTGGGATATATGATATGGAACCACTCACCATCATACATATTTCATTTGGGAGCAGCTAGTGTATTCTCTCTTCAAGATATGCTCTTTTTCACCAACTATGAAACTTAGAGTGCCAAAGCTTGAAATCGTCATTTTGGGGATTTCACAAGCTCTGAATGCGGTTTCTGGCAAATGGGCATACACCTGATAGATTTTCGCCCCACCATCAAACCTTTTGGTTTTGGATGAAAGGTGAGTTTTGACTTTCAAGAAATGCGCACTCTGAAAAACTTTGTTTCTGAATGCGGGAAAAGTTAAAGTTTTTATAAGGCCTATATCTAAAGCTCCTAAAGGAGCACATGGCTACCTTTGGGATATATGATATGGAACCACTCACCATCATACATATTTCATTTGGGAGCAGCTAGTGTATTCTCTCTTCAAGATATGCTCTTTTTCACCAACTATGAAACAGAGTGCCAAAGCTTGAAATCGTCATTTTGGGGATTTCACAAGCTCTGAATGCGGTTTCTGGCAAATGGGCATACACCTGATAGATTTTCGCCCCACCATCAAACCTTTTGGTTTTGGATGAAATGTGAGTTTTGACTTTCAAGAAATGCGCACTCTGAAAAACTTTGTTTCTGAATGCGGGAAAAGTTAAAGTTTTTATAAGGCCTATATCTAAAGCTCCTAAAGGAGCACATGGCTACCTTTGGGATATATGATATGGAACCACTCACCATCATACATATTTCATTTGGGAGCAGCTAGTGTATTCTCTCTTCAAGATATGCTCTTTTTCACCAACTATGAAACAGAGTGCCAAAGCTTGAAATCGTCATTTTGGGGATTTCACAAGCTCTGAATGCGGTTTCTGGCAAATGGGCATACACCTGATAGATTTTCGCCCCACAATCAAACCTTTTGGTTTTGGATGAAATGTGAGTTTTGACTTTCAAGAAATGCGCACTCTGAAAAACTTTGTTTCTGAATGCGGGAAAAGTTAAAGTTTTTATAAGGCCTATATCTAAAGCTCCTAAAGGAGCACATGGCTACCTTTGGGATATATGATATGGAACCACTCACCATCATACATATTTCATTTGGGAGCAGCTAGTGTATTCTCTCTTCAAGATATGCTCTTTTTCACCAACTATGAAACTTAGAGTGCCAAAGCTTGAAATCGTCATTTTGGGGATTTCACAAGCTCTGAATGCGGTTTCTGGCAAATGGGCATACACCTGATAGATTTTCGCCCCACCATCAAACCTTTTGGTTTTGGATGAAAGGGAAGTTTTGACTTTCAAGAAATGCGCACTCTGAAAAACTTTGTTTCTGAATGCGGGAAAAGTTAAAGTTTTTATAAGGCCTATATCTAAAGCTCCTAAAGGAGCACATGGCTACCTTTGGGATATATGATATGGAACCACTCACCATCATACATATTTCATTTGGGAGCAGCTAGTGTATTCTCTCTTCAAGATATGCTCTTTTTCACCAACTATGAAACTTAGAGTGCCAAAGCTTGAAATCGTCATTTTGGGGATTTCACAAGCTCTGAATGCGGTTTCTGGCAAATGGGCATACACCTGATAGATTTTCGCCCCACCATCAAACCTTTTGGTTTTGGATGAAATGTGAGTTTTGACTTTCAAGAAATGCGCACTCTGAAAAACTTTGTTTCTGAATGCGGGAAAAGTTAAAGTTTTTATAAGGCCTATATCTAAAGCTCCTGAAGGAGCACATGGCTACCTTTGGGATATATGATATGGAACCACTCACCATCATACATATTTCATTTGGGAGCAGCTAGTGTATTCCCTCTTCAAGATATGCTCTTTTTCACCAACTATGAAACAGAGTGCCAAAGCTTGAAATCGTCATTTTGGTGATTTCACAAGCTCTGAATGCGGTTTCTGGCAAATGGGCATACACCTGATAGATTTTCGCCCCACCATCAAACCTTTTGGTTTTGGATGAAATGTGAGTTTTGACTTTCAAGAAATGCGCACTCTGAAAAACTTTGTTTCTGAATGCGGGAAAAGTTAAAGTTTTTATAAGGCCTATATCTAAAGCTCCTAAAGGAGCACATGGCTACCTTTGGGATATATGATATGGAACCACTCACCATCATACATATTTCATTTGGGAGCAGCTAGTGTATTCTCTCTTCAAGATATGCTCTTTTTCACCAACTATGAAACAGAGTGCCAAAGCTTGAAATCGTCATTTTGGGGATTTCACAAGCTCTGAATGCGGTTTCTGGCAAATGGGCATACACCTGATAGATTTTCGCCCCACCATCAAACCTTTTGGTTTTGGATGAAATGTGAGTTTTGACTTTCAAGAAATGCGCACTCTGAAAAACTTTGTTTCTGAATGCGGGAAAAGTTAAAGTTTTTATAAGGCCTATATCTAAAGCTCCTAAAGGAGCACATGGCTACCTTTGGGATATATGATATGGAATCACTCACCATCATACATATTACATTTGGAAGCAGCTAGTGTATTCTCTCTTCAAGATATGCTCTTTTTCACCAACTATGAAACTTAGAGTGCCAAAGCTTGAAATCGTCATTTTGGGGATTTCACAAGCTCTGAATGCGGTTTCTGGCAAATGGGCATACACCTGATAGATTTTCGCCCCACCATCAAACCTTTTGGTTTTGGATGAAATGTGAGTTTTGACTTTCAAGAAATGCGCACTCTGAAAAACTTTGTTTCTGAATGCGGGAAAAGTTAAAGTTTTTATAAGGCCTATATCTAAAGCTCCTAAAGGAGCACATGGCTACCTTTGGGATATATGAAATGGAACCACTCACCATCATACATATTTCATTTGGGAGCAGCTAGTGTATTCTCTCTTCAAGATATGCTCTTTTTCACCAACTATGAAACTTAGAGTGCCAAAGCTTGAAATCGTCATTTTGGGGATTTCACAAGCTCTGAATGCGGTTTCTGGCAAATCGGCATACACCTGATAGATTTTTCGCCCCACCATCAAACCTTTTGGTTTTGGATGAAATGTGAGTTTTGACTTTCAAGAAATGCGCACTCTGAAAAACTTTGTTTCTGAATGCGGGAAAAGTTAAAGTTTTTATAAGGCCTATATCTAAAGCTCCTAAAGGAGCACATGGCTACCTTTGGGATATATGATATGGAATCACTCACCATCATACATATTTCATTTGGGAGCAGCTAGTGTATTCTCTCTTCAAGATATGCTCTTTTTCACCAACTATGAAACTTAGAGTGCCAAAGCTTGAAATCGTCATTTTGGGGATTTCACAAGCTCTGAATGCGGTTTCTGGCAAATGGGCATACACCTGATAGATTTTCGCCCCACCATCAAACCTTTTGGTTTTGGATGAAATGTGAGTTTTGACTTTCAAGAAATGCGCACTCTGAAAAACTTTGTTTCTGAATGCGGGAAAAGTTAAAGTTTTTATAATGCCTATATCTAATGCTCCTAAAGGAGCACATGGCTACCTTTGGGATATATGATATGGAACCACTCACCATCATACATATTTCATTTGGGAGCAGCTAGTGTATTCTCTCTTCAAGATATGCTCTTTTTCACCAACTATGAAACTTAGAGTGCCAAAGCTTGAAATCGTCATTTTGGGGATTTCACAAGCTCTGAATGCGGTTTCTGGCAAATGGGCATACACCTGATAGATTTTCGCCCCACCATCAAACCTTTTGGTTTTGGATGAAATGTGAGTTTTGACTTTCAAGAAATGCGCACTCTGAAAAACTTTGTTTCTGAATGCGGGAAAAGTTAAAGTTTTTATAAGGCCTATATCTAAAGCTCCTAAAGGAGCACATGGCTACCTTTGGGATATATGATATGGAATCACTCACCATCATACATATTTCATTTGGGAGCAGCTAGTGTATTCTCTCTTCAAGATATGCTCTTTTTCACCAACTATGAAACTTAGAGTGCCAAAGCTTGAAATCGTCATTTTGGGGATTTCACAAGCTCTGAATGCGGTTTCTGGCAAATGGGCATACACCTGATAGATTTTCGCCCCACCATCAAACCTTTTGGTTTTGGATGAAATGTGAGTTTTGACTTTCAAGAAATGCGCACTCTGAAAAACTTTGTTTCTGAATGCGGGAAAAGTTAAAGTTTTTATAAGGCCTATATCAAAAGCTCCTAAAGGAGCACATGGCTACCTTTGGGATCTATGATATGGAACCACTCACCATCATACATATTTCATTTGGGAGCAGCTAGTGTATTCTCTCTTCAAGATATGCTCTTTTTCACCAACTATGAAACAGAGTGCCAAAGCTTGAAATCGTCATTTTGGGGATTTCACAAGCTCTGAATGCGGTTTCTGGCAAATGGGCATACACCTGATAGATTTTCGCCCCACCATCAAACCTTTTGGTTTTGGATGAAATGTGAGTTTTGACTTTCAAGAAATGCGCACTCTGAAAAACTTTGTTTCTGAATGCGGGAAAAGTTAAAGTTTTTATAATGCCTATATCTAATGCTCCTAAAGGAGCACATGGCTACCTTTGGGATATATGATATGGAACCACTCACCATCATACATATTTCATTTGGGAGCAGCTAGTGTATTCTCTCTTCAAGATATGCTCTTTTTCACCAACTATGAAACTTAGAGTGCCAAAGCTTGAAATCGTCATTTTGGGGATTTCACAAGCTCTGAATGCGGTTTCTGGCAAATGGGCATACACCTGATAGATTTTCACCCCACCATCAAACCTTTTGGTTTTGGATGAAATGTGAGTTTTGACTTTCAAGAAATGCGCACTCTGAAAAACTTTGTTTCTGAATGCGGGAAAAGTTAAAGTTTTTATAAGGCCTATATCTAATGCTCCTAAAGGAGCACATGGCTACCTTTGGGATATATGATATGGAACCACTCACCATCATACATATTTCATTTGGGAGCAGCTAGTGTATTCTCTCTTCAAGATATGCTCTTTTTCACCAACTATGAAACTTAGAGTGCCAAAGCTTGAAATCGTCATTTTGGGGATTTCACAAGCTCTGAATGCGGTTTCTGGCAAATGGGCATACACCTGATAGATTTTCGCCCCACCATCAAACCTTTTGGTTTTGGATGAAATGTGAGTTTTGACTTTCAAGAAATGCGCACTCTGAAAAACTTTGTTTCTGAATGCGGGAAAAGTTAAAGTTTTTATAAGGCCTATATCTAAAGCTCCTAAAGGAGCACATGGCTACCTTTGGGATATATGAAATGGAACCACTCACCATCATACATATTTCATTTGGGAGCAGCTAGTGTATTCTCTCTTCAAGATATGCTCTTTTTCACCAACTATGAAACTTAGAGTGCCAAAGCTTGAAATCGTCATTTTGGGGATTTCACAAGCTCTGAATGCGGTTTCTGGCAAATGGGCATACACCTGATAGATTTTCGCCCCACCATCAAACCTTTTGGTTTTGGATGAAATGTGAGTTTTGACTTTCAAGAAATGCGCACTCTGAAAAACTTTGTTTCTGAATGCGGGAAAAGTTAAAGTTTTTATAAGGCCTATATCTAATGCTCCTAAAGGAGCACATGGCTACCTTTGGGATATATGAAATGGAACCACTCACCATCATACATATTTCATTTGGGAGCAGCTAGTGTATTCTCTCTTCAAGATATGCTCTTTTTCACCAACTATGAAACTTAGAGTGCCAAAGCTTGAAATCGTCATTTTGGGGATTTCACAAGCTCTGAATGCGGTTTCTGGCAAATGGGCATACACCTGATAGATTTTCGCCCCACCATCAAACCTTTTGGTTTTGGATGAAATGCGAGTTTTGACTTTCAAGAAATGCGCACTCTGAAAAACTTTGTTTCTGAATGCGGGAAAAGTTAAAGTTTTCATAAGGCCTATATCTAAAGCTCCTAAAGGAGCACATGGCTACCTTTGGGATATATGATATGGAACCACTCACCATCATACATATTTCATTGGGGAGCAGCTAGTGTATTCTCTCTTCAAGATATGCTCTTTTTCACCAACTATGAAACAGAGTGCCAAAGCTTGAAATCGTCATTTTGGGGATTTCACAAGCTCTGAATGCGGTTTCCGGCAAATGGGCATACACCTGATAGATTTTCGCCCCACCATCAAACCTTTTGGTTTTGGATGAAATGTGAGTTTTGACTTTCAAGAAATGCGCACTCTGAAAAACTTTGTTTCTGAATGCGGGAAAAGTTAAAGTTTTTATAAGGCCTATATCTAAAGCTCCTAAAGGAGCACATGGCTACCTTTGGGATATATATGATATAAAACCACTCACCATCGTACATATTTCATTTGGGAGCAGCTAGTGTATTCTCTCTTCAAGATATGCTCTTTTTCACCAACTATGAAACTTAGAGTGCCAAAGCTTGAAATCGTCATTTTGGGGATTTCACAAGCTCTGAATGCGGTTTCTGGCAAATGGGCATACACCTGATAGATTTTCGCCCCACCATCAAACCTTTTGGTTTTGGATGAAATGTGAGTTTTGACTTTCAAGAAATGCGCACTCTGAAAAACTTTGTTTCTGAATGCGGGAAAAGTTAAAGTTTTTATAAGGCCTATATCTAAAGCTCCTAAAGGAGCACATGGCTACCTTTGGGATATATGATATGGAACCACTCACCATCATACATATTTCATTTGGGAGCAGCTAGTGTATTCTCTCTTCAAGATATGCTCTTTTTCACCAACTATGAAACTTAGAGTGCCAAAGCTTGAAATCGTCATTTTGGGGATTTCACAAGCTCTGAATGCGGTTTCTGGCAAATGGGCATACACCTGATAGATTTTCGCCCCACCATCAAACCTTTTGGTTTTGGATGAAATGTGAGTTTTGACTTTCAAGAAATGCGCACTCTGAAAAACTTTGTTTCTGAATGCGGGAAAAGTTAAAGTTTTTATAAGGCCTATATCTAAAGCTCCTGAAGGAGCACATGGCTACCTTTGGGATATATGATATGGAACCACTCACCATCATACATATTTCATTTGGGAGCAGCTAGTGTATTCCCTCTTCAAGATATGCTCTTTTTCACCAACTATGAAACAGAGTGCCAAAGCTTGAAATCGTCATTTTGGGGATTTCACAAGCTCTGAATGCGGTTTCTGGCAAATGGGCATACACCTGATAGATTTTCGCCCCACCATCAAACCTTTTGGTTTTGGATGAAATGTGAGTTTTGACTTTCAAGAAATGCGCACTCTGAAAAACTTTGTTTCTGAATGCGGGAAAAGTTAAAGTTTTTATAAGGCCTATATCTAAAGCTCCTAAAGGAGCACATGGCTACCTTTGGGATATATGATATGGAACCACTCACCATCATACATATTTCATTTGGGAGCAGCTAGTGTATTCTCTCTTCAAGATATGCTCTTTTTCACCAACTATGAAACTTAGAGTGCCAAAGCTTGAAATCGTCATTTTGGGGATTTCACAAGCTCTGAATGCGGTTTCTGGCAAATGGGCATACACCTGATAGATTTTCACCCCACCATCAAACCTTTTGGTTTTGGATGAAATGTGAGTTTTGACTTTCAAGAAATGCGCACTCTGAAAAACTTTGTTTCTGAATGCGGGAAAAGTTAAAGTTTTTATAAGGCCTATATCTAATGCTCCTAAAGGAGCACATGGCTACCTTTGGGATATATGATATGGAACCACTCACCATCATACATATTTCATTTGGGAGCAGCTAGTGTATTCTCTCTTCAAGATATGCTCTTTTTCACCAACTATGAAACTTAGAGTGCCAAAGCTTGAAATCGTCATTTTGGGGATTTCACAAGCTCTGAATGCGGTTTCTGGCAAATGGGCATACACCTGATAGATTTTCGCCCCACCATCAAACCTTTTGGTTTTGGATGAAATGTGAGTTTTGACTTTCAAGAAATGCGCACTCTGAAAAACTTTTTTTCTGAATGCGGGAAAAGGTAAAGTTTTTATAAGGCCTATATCTAAAGCTCCTAAAGGAGCACATGGCTACCTTTGGGATATATGATATGGAATCACTCACCATCATACATATTTCATTTGGGAGCAGCTAGTGTATTCTCTCTTCAAGATATGCTCTTTTTCACCAACTATGAAACTTAGAGTGCCAAAGCTTGAAATCGTCATTTTGGGGATTTCACAAGCTCTGAATGCGGTTTCTGGCAAATGGGCATACACCTGATAGATTTTCGCCCCACCATCAAACCTTTTGGTTTTGGATGAAATGTGAGTTTTGACTTTCAAGAAATGCGCACTCTGAAAAACTTTGTTTCTGAATGCGGGAAAAGTTAAAGTTTTTATAAGGCCTATATCTAAAGCTCCTAAAGGAGCACATGGCTACCTTTGGGATATATGATATGGAACCACTCACCATCATACATATTTCATTTGGGAGCAGCTAGTGTATTCTCTCTTCAAGATATGCTCTTTTTCACCAACTATGAAACATAGTGCCAAAGCTTGAAATCGTCATTTGGGGGATTTCACAAGCTCTGAATGCGGTTTCTGGCAAATGGGCATACACCTGATAGATTTTCGCCCCACCATCAAACCTTTTGGTTTTGGATGAAATGTGAGTTTTGACTTTCAAGAAATGCGCACTCTGAAAAACTTTGTTTCTGAATGCGGGAAAAGTTAAAGTTTTTATAATGCCTATATCTAATGCTCCTAAAGGAGCACATGGCTACCTTTGGGATATATGATATGGAACCACTCACCATCATACATATTTCATTTGGGAGCAGCTAGTGTATTCTCTCTTCAAGATATGCTCTTTTTCACCAACTATGAAACTTAGAGTGCCAAAGCTTGAAATCGTCATTTTGGGGATTTCACAAGCTCTGAATGCGGTTTCTGGCAAATGGGCATACACCTGATAGATTTTCGCCCCACCATCAAACCTTTTGGTTTTGGATGAAATGTGAGTTTTGACTTTCAAGAAATGCGCACTCTGAAAAACTTTGTTTCTGAATGCGGGAAAAGTTAAAGTTTTTATAAGGCCTATATCTAAAGCTCCTAAAGGAGCACATGGCTACCTTTGGGATATATGATATGGAATCACTCACCATCATACATATTTCATTTGTGAGCAGATAGTGTATTCTCTCTTCAAGATATGCTCTTTTTCACCAACTATGAAACTTAGAGTGCCAAAGCTTGAAATCGTCATTTTGGGGATTTCACAAGCTCTGAATGCGGTTTCTGGCAAATGGGCATACACCTGATAGATTTTCACCCCACCATCAAACCTTTTGGTTTTGGATGAAATGTGAGTTTTGACTTTCAAGAAATGCGCACTCTGAAAAACTTTGTTTCTGAATGCGGGAAAAGTTAAAGTTTTTATAAGGCCTATATCTAATGCTCCTAAAGGAGCACATGGCTACCTTTGGGATATATGATATGGAACCACTCACCATCATACATATTTCATTTGGGAGCAGCTAGTGTATTCTCTCTTCAAGATATGCTCTTTTTCACCAACTATGAAACTTAGAGTGCCAAAGCTTGAAATCGTCATTTTGGGGATTTCACAAGCTCTGAATGCGGTTTCTGGCAAATGGGAATACACCTGATAGATTTTCGCCCCACCATCAAACCTTTTGGTTTTGGATGAAATGTGAGTTTTGACTTTCAAGAAATGCGCACTCTGAAAAACTTTGTTTCTGAATGCGGGAAAAGTTAAAGTTTTTATAAGGCCTATATCTAAAGCTCCTAAAGGAGCACATGGCTACCTTTGGGATATATGATATGGAATCACTCACCATCATACATATTTCATTTGGGAGCAGCTAGTGTATTCTCTCTTCAAGATATGCTCTTTTTCACCAACTATGAAACTTAGAGTGCCAAAGCTTGAAATCGTCATTTTGGGGATTTCACAAGCTCTGATTGCGGTTTCTGGCAAATGGGCATACACCTGATAGATTTTCGCCCCACCATCAAACCTTTTGGTTTTGGATGAAATGTGAGTTTTGACTTTCAAGAAATGCGCACTCTGAAAAACTTTGTTTCTGAATGCGGGAAAAGTTAAAGTTTTTATAAGGCCTATATCTAAAGCTCCTAAAGGAGCACATGGCTACCTTTGGGATATATGATATGGAATCACTCACCATCATACATATTTCATTTGGGAGCAGCTAGTGTATTCTCTCTTCAAGATATGCTCTTTTTCACCAACTATGAAACTTAGAGTGCCAAAGCTTGAAATCGTCATTTTGGGGATTTCACAAGCTCTGAATGCGGTTTCTGGCAAATGGGCATACACCTGATAGATTTTCACCCCACCATCAAACCTTTTGGTTTTGGATGAAATGTGAGTTTTGACTTTCAAGAAATGCGCACTCTGAAAAACTTTGTTTCTGAATGCGGGAAAAGTTAAAGTTTTTATAAGGCCTATATCTAAAGCTCCTAAAGGAGCACATGGCTACCTTTGGGATATATGATATGGAATCACTCACCATCATACATATTTCATTTGGGAGCAGCTAGTGTATTCTCTCTTCAAGATATGCTCTTTTTCACCAACTATGAAACTTAGAGTGCCAAAGCTTGAAATCGTCATTTTGGGGATTTCACAAGCTCTGAATGCGGTTTCTGGCAAATGGGCATACACCTGATAGATTTTCACCCCACCATCAAACCTTTTGGTTTTGGATGAAATGTGAGTTTTGACTTTCAAGAAATGCGCACTCTGAAAAACTTTGTTTCTGAATGCGGGAAAAGTTAAAGTTTTTATAAGGCCTATATCTAATGCTCCTAAAGGAGCACATGGCTACCTTTGGGATATATGAAATGGAACCACTCACCATCATACATATTTCATTTGGGAGCAGCTAGTGTATTCTCTCTTCAAGATATGCTCTTTTTCACCAACTATGAAACTTAGAGCGCCAAAGCTTGAAATCGTCATTTTGGGGATTTCACAAGCTCTGAATGCGGTTTCTGGCAAATGGGCATACACCTGATAGATTTTCACCCCACCATCAAACCTTTTGGTTTTGGATGAAATGTGAGTTTTGACTTTCAAGAAATGCGCACTCTGAAAAACTTTGTTTCTGAATGCGGGAAAAGTTAAAGTTTTTATAAGGCCTATATCTAATGCTCCTAAAGGAGCACATGGCTACCTTTGGGATATATGAAATGGAACCACTCACCATCATACATATTTCATTTGGGAGCAGCTAGTGTATTCTCTCTTCAAGATATGCTCTTTTTCACCAACTATGAAACTTAGAGTGCCAAAGCTTGAAATCGTCATTTTGGGGATTTCACAAGCTCTGAATGCGGTTTCTGGCAAATGGGCATACACCTGATAGATTTTCACCCCACCATCAAACCTTTTGGTTTTGGATGAAATGTGAGTTTTGACTTTCAAGAAATGCGCACTCTGAAAAACTTTGTTTCTGAATGCGGGAAAAGTTAAAGTTTTTATAAGGCCTATATCTAATGCTCCTAAAGGAGCACATGGCTACCTTTGGGATATATGATAAGGAACCACTCACCATCATACATATTTCATTTGGGAGCAGCTAGTGTATTCTCTCTTCAAGATATGCTCTTTTTCACCAACTATGAAACTTAGAGTGCCAAAGCTTGAAATCGTCATTTTGGGGATTTCACAAGCTCTGAATGCGGTTTCTGGCAAATGGGCATACACCTGATAGATTTTCGCCCCACCATCAAACCTTTTGGTTTTGGATGAAATGTGAGTTTTGACTTTCAAGAAATGCGCACTCTGAAAAACTTTGTTTCTGAATGCGGGAAAAGTTAAAGTTTTTATAAGGCCTATATCTAAAGCTCCTGAAGGAGCTCATGGCTACCTTTGGGATATATGATATGGAACCACTCACCATCATACATATTTCATTTGGGAGCAGCTAGTGTATTCTCTCTTCAAGATATGCTCTTTTTCACCAACTATGAAACAGAGTGCCAAAGCTTGAAATCGTCATTTTGGGGATTTCACAAGCTCTGAATGCGGTTTCTGGCAAATGGGCATACACCTGATAGATTTTCGCCCCACCATCAAACCTTTTGGTTTTGGATGAAATGTGAGTTTTGACTTTCAAGAAATGCTCACTCTGAAAAACTTTGTTTCTGAATGCGGGAAAAGTTAAAGTTTTTATAAGGCCTATATCTAAAGCTCCTGAAGGAGCTCATGGCTACCTTTGGGATATATGATATGGAACCACTCACCATCATACATATTTCATTTGGGAGCAGCTAGTGTATTCTCTCTTCAAGATATGCTCTTTTTCACCAACTATGAAACAGAGTGCCAAAGCTTGAAATCGTCATTTTGGGGATTTCACAAGCTCTGAATGCGGTTTCTGGCAAATGGGCATACACCTGATAGATTTTCGCCCCACCATCAAACCTTTTGGTTTTGGATGAAATGTGAGTTTTGACTTTCAAGAAATGCGCACTCTGAAAAACTTTGTTTCTGAATGCGGGAAAAGTTAAAGTTTTTATAAGGCCTATATCTAAAGCTCCTAAAAGAGCACATGGCTACCTTTGGGATATATGATATGGAACCACTCACCATCATACATATTTCATTTGGGAGCAGCTAGTGTATTCTCTCTTCAAGATATGCTCTTTTTCACCAACTATGAAACTTAGAGTGCCAAAGCTTGAAATCGTCATTTTGGGGATTTCACAAGCTCTGAATGCGGTTTCTGGCAAATGGGCATACACCTGATAGATTTTCGCCCCACCATCAAACCTTTTGGTTTTGGATGAAATGTGAGTTTTGACTTTCAAGAAATGCGCACTCTGAAAAACTTTGTTTCCGAATGCGAGAAAAGTTAAAGTTTTCATAAGGCCTATATCTAAAGCTCCTAAAGGAGCACATGGCTACCTTTGGGATATATGATATGGAACCACTCACCATCATACATATTTCATTGGGGAGCAGCTAGTGTATTCTCTCTTCAAGATATGCTCTTTTTCACCAACTATGAAACTTAGAGTGCCAAAGCCTGAAATCGTCATTTTGGGGATTTCACAAGCTCTGAATGCGGTTTCTGGCAAATGGGCATACACCTGATAGATTTTCGCCCCACCATCAAACCTTTTGGTTTTGGATGAAATGTGAGTTTTGACTTTCAAGAAATGCGCACTCTGAAAAACATTGTTTCTGAATGCGGGAAAAGTTAAAGTTTTTATAAGGCCTATATCTAAAGCTCCTAAAGGAGCACATGGCTATTTTTGGGATATATGATATGGAACCACTCACCATCATACATATTTCATTTGGGAGCAGCTAGTGTATTCTCTCTTCAAGATATGCTCTTTTTCACCAACTATGAAACAGAGTGCCAAAGCTTGAAATCGTCATTTTGGGGATTTCACAAGCTCTGAATGCGGTTTCTGGCAAATGGGCATACACCTGATAGATTTTCGCCCCACCATCAAACCTTTTGGTTTTGGATGAAATGTGAGTTTTGACTTTCAAGAAATGCGCACTCTGAAAAACTTTGTTTCTGAATGCGGGAAAAGTTAAAGTTTTTATAAGGCCTATATCTAAAGCTCCTAAAGGAGCACATGGCTACCTTTGGGATATATGATATGGAACCACTCACCATCATACATATTTCATTTGGGAGCAGCTAGTGTATTCTCTCTTCAAGATATGCTCTTTTTCACCAACTATGAAACTTAGAGTGCCAAAGCTTGAAATCGTCATTTTGGGGATTTCACAAGCTCTGAATGCGGTTTCTGGCAAATGGGCATACACCTGATAGATTTTCGCCCCACCATCAAACCTTTTGGTTTTGGATGAAATGTGAGTTTTGACTTTCAAGAAATGCGCACTCTGAAAAACTTTGTTTCTGAATGCGGGAAAAGTTAAAGTTTTTATAAGGCCTATATCTAAAGCTCCTGAAGGAGCACATGGCTACCTTTGGGATATATGATATGGAACCACTCACCATCATACATATTTCATTTGGGAGCAGCTAGTGTATTCTCTCTTCAAGATATGCTCTTTTTCACCAACTATGAAACTTAGAGTGCCAAAGCTTGAAATCGTCATTTTGGGGATTTCACAAGCTCTGAATGCGGTTTCTGGCAAATGGGCATACACCTGATAGATTTTCACCCCACCATCAAACCTTTTGGTTTTGGATGAAATGTGAGTTTTGACTTTCAAGAAATGCGCACTCTGAAAAACTTTGTTTCTGAATGCGAGAAAAGTTAAAGTTTTCATAAGGCCTATATCTAATGCTCCTAAAGGAGCACATGGCTACCTTTGGGATATATGATATGGAACCACTCACCATCATACATATTTCATTTGGGAGCAGCTAGTGTATTCTCTCTTCAAGATATGCTCTTTTTCACCAACTATGAAACTTAGAGTGCCAAAGCTTGAAATCGTCATTTTGGGGATTTCACAAGCTCTGAATGCGGTTTCTGGCAAATCGGCATACACCTGATAGATTTTCGCCCCACCATCAAACCTTTTGGTTTTGGATGAAATGTGAGTTTTGACTTTCAAGAAATGCGCACTCTGAAAAACTTTGTTTCTGAATGCGGGAAAAGTTAAAGTTTTTATAAGGCCTATATCTAAAGCTCCTAAAGGAGCACATGGCTACCTTTGGGATATATGATATGTAACCACTCACCATCATACATATTTCATTTGGGAGCAGCTAGTGTATTCTCTCTTCAAGATATGCTCTTTTTCACCAACTATGAAACTTAGAGTGCCAAAGCTTGAAATCGTCATTTTGGGGATTTCACAAGCTCTGAATGCGGTTTCTGGCAAATGGGCATACACCTGATAGATTTTCGCCCCACCATCAAACCTTTTGGTTTTGGATGAAATGTGAGTTTTGACTTTCAAGAAATGCGCACTCTGAAAAACTTTGTTTCTGAATGCGGGAAAAGTTAAAGTTTTTATAAGGCCTATATCTAATGCTCCTAAAAGAGCAGATGGCTACCTTTGGGATATATGATATGGAACCACTCACCATCATACATATTTCATTTGGGAGCAGCTAGTGTATTCTCTCTTCAAGATATGCTCATATTCAACTCCTAAGAAACTTAGAGTTCCAAAGCTTGAAATCGTCATATATCTATTTCACAAGCTCTGAATACGGGTTCTGGCATATGGGCATACCCCTGATAGAGTATCGGCCCACCATCAAACCTTTTCCTTTTGGATGAAATTTGAGTGTTGACTTTCAAGAAACGCACAGTTTGATAAACTTTGTTTCTGAATTCGGGAAAAGGTAAAGGTTTCATAAAGCCTATATCTAAAGCTCCTAAAGGAGCAGATGGCTACCTTTTGAATATGTGATATGGAACCACTCACCATCATACATATTTCATTTGGAAGCAGCTAGTGTATTCTCTCATCTAGATATGCTCATATTCAACTCCTAAGAAACCTAGAGTGCCAAAGCTTGAAATCGTCATATATTTACTTCACAAGCTCTGAATGCGGTTTCTGGCAAAAGGGCATACACCTGATAGATTTTCGCCCCACCATCAAACCTTTTGGTTTTGGATGAAATGTGAGTTTTGACTTTCAAGAAATGCGCACTCTGAAAAACTTTGTTTCTGAATGCGGGAAAAGTTAAAGTTTTTATAAGGCCTATATCTAAAGCTCCTAAAGGAGCACATGGCTACCTTTGGGATATATGATATGGAACCACTCACCATCATACATATTTCATTTGGGAGCAGCTAGTGTATTCTCTCTTCAAGATATGCTCTTTTTCACCAACTATGAAACTTAGAGTGCCAAAGCTTGAAATCGTCATTTTGGGGATTTCACAAGCTCTGAATGCGGTTTCTGGCAAATCGGCATACACCTGATAGATTTTCGCCCCACCATCAAACCTTTTGGTTTTGGATGAAATGTGAGTTTTGACTTTCAAGAAATGCGCACTCTGAAAAACTTTGTTTCTGAATGCGGGAAAAGTTAAAGTTTTTATAAGGCCTATATCTAAAGCTCCTAAAGGAGCACATGGCTACCTTTGGGATATATGATATGTAACCACTCACCATCATACATATTTCATTTGGGAGCAGCTAGTGTATTCTCTCTTCAAGATATGCTCTTTTTCACCAACTATGAAACTTAGAGTGCCAAAGCTTGAAATCGTCATTTTGGGGATTTCACAAGCTCTGAATGCGGTTTCTGGCAAATGGGCATACACCTGATAGATTTTCGCCCCACCATCAAACCTTTTGGTTTTGGATGAAATGTGAGTTTTGACTTTCAAGAAATGCGCACTCTGAAAAACTTTGTTTCTGAATGCGGGAAAAGTTAAAGTTTTTATAAGGCCTATATCTAATGCTCCTAAAAGAGCAGATGGCTACCTTTGGGATATATGATATGGAACCACTCACCATCATACATATTTCATTTGGGAGCAGCTAGTGTATTCTCTCTTCAAGATATGCTCATATTCAACTCCTAAGAAACTTAGAGTTCCAAAGCTTGAAATCGTCATATATCTATTTCACAAGCTCTGAATACGGGTTCTGGCATATGGGCATACCCCTGATAGAGTATCGGCCCACCATCAAACCTTTTCCTTTTGGATGAAATTTGAGTGTTGACTTTCAAGAAACGCACAGTTTGATAAACTTTGTTTCTGAATTCGGGAAAAGGTAAAGGTTTCATAAAGCCTATATCTAAAGCTCCTAAAGGAGCAGATGGCTACCTTTTGAATATGTGATATGGAACCACTCACCATCATACATATTTCATTTGGAAGCAGCTAGTGTATTCTCTCATCTAGATATGCTCATATTCAACTCCTAAGAAACCTAGAGTGCCAAAGCTTGAAATCGTCATATATTTACTTCACAAGCTCTGAATGCGGTTTCTGGCAAAAGGGCATACTCCTGATAGAATATTGGCCCACCATCAAACCTTTTCCTCTTTGATGAAATTTGAGTGTTGACTTTCAAGAAATGCGCACTCTGAAAAACTTTGTTTCTGAATGCGGGAAAAGGTAAAGGTTTCATAAAGCCTTTATCTAAAGCTCCTAAAGGAGCAGATGGCTACCTTTTGAATATGTGATATGGAACCAATCACCATCATACGTCTTTCATTTGGAAGCAGCTAGTGTATTCTCTCTTCAAGATATGCTCATATTCAACTCCTAAGAAACTTAGAGTGCCAAAGCTTGAAATCGTCATATATTTACTTCACAAGCTCTAAATGCGGTTTCTGGCAAATGGGCATACTCCTGATAGAGTATAGGCCCACCATCAAACCTTTTCCTTTTGGATGAAATTTGAGTGTTGACTTTCAAGAAATGCGCACTCTGAAAAACTTTGTTTCTGAATGCGGGAAAAGGTAAAGGTTTCATAAAGCCTATATCTAAAGCTCCTAAAGGAGCAGATGGCTACCTTTTGAATATGTGATATGGAACCACTCACCATCATACGTCTTTCATTTGGAAGCAGCTAGTGTATTCTCTCTTCAAGATATGCTCATATTCAACTCCTAAGAAACTTAGAGTGCCAAAGCTTGAAATCGTCATATATTTACTTCACAAGCTCTAAATGCGGTTTCTGGCAAATGGGCATACTCCTGATAGAGTATTGGCCCACCATCAAACCTTTTCCTTTTGGATGAAGTTTGAGTGTTGACTTTCATGAAATGCGCACTCTGAAAAACTTTGTTTCTGAATGCGGGAAAAGTTAAAGTTTTTATAAGGCCTATATCTAAAGCTCCTGAAGGAGCTCATGGCTACCTTTGGGATATATGATATGGAACCACTCACCATCATACATATTTCATTTGGGAGCAGCTAGTGTATTCTCTCTTCAAGATATGCTCTTTTTCACCAACTATGAAACTTAGAGTGCCAAAGCTTGAAATCGTCATTTTGGGGATTTCACAAGCTCTGAATGCGGTTTCTGGCAAATGGGCATACACCTGATAGATTTTCGCCCCACCATCAAACCTTTTGGTTTTGGATGAAATGTGAGTTTTGACTTTCAAGAAATGCGCACTCTGAAAAACTTTGTTTCTGAATGCGGGAAAAGTTAAAGTTTTTATAAGGCCTATATCTAAAGCTCCTAAAGGAGCACATGGCTACCTTTGGGATATATGATATGGAATCACTCACCATCATACATATTTCATTTGGGAGCAGCTAGTGTATTCTCTCTTCAAGATATGCTCTTTTTCACCAACTATGAAACTTAGAGTGCCAAAGCTTGAAATCGTCATTTTGGGGATTTCACAAGCTCTGAATGCGGTTTCTGGCAAATGGGCATACACCTGATAGATTTTCGCCCCACCATCAAACCTTTTGGTTTTGGATGAAATGTGAGTTTTGACTTTCAAGAAATGCGCACTCTGAAAAACTTTGTTTCTGAATGCGGGAAAAGTTAAAGTTTTTATAAGGCCTATATGTAATGCTCCTAAATGAGCACATGGCAACCTTTGGGATATATGATATGGAACCACTCACCATCATACATATTTCATTTGGGAGCAGCTAGTGTATTCTCTCTTCAAGATATGCTCTTTTTCACCAACTATGAAACTTAGAGTGCCAAAGCTTGAAATCGTCATTTTGGGGATTTCACAAGCTCTGAATGCGGTTTCTGGCAAATGGGCATACACCTGATAGATTTTCGCCCCACCATCAAACCTTTTGGTTTTGGATGAAATGTGAGTTTTGACTTTCAAGAAATGCGCACTCTGAAAAACTTTGTTTCTGAATGCGGGAAAAGTTAAAGTTTTTATAAGGCCTATATGTAATGCTCCTAAATGAGCACATGGCAACCTTTGGGATATATGATATGGAACCACTCACCATCATACATATTTCATTTGGGAGCAGCTAGTGTATTCTCTCTTCAAGATATGCTCTTTTTCACCAACTATGAAACTTAGAGTGCCAAAGCTTGAAATCGTCATTTTGGGGATTTCACAAGCTCTGAATGCGGTTTCTGGCAAATGGGCATACACCTGATAGATTTTCGCCCCACCATCAAACCTTTTGGTTTTGGATGAAATGTGAGTTTTGACTTTCAAGAAATGCGCACTCTGAAAAACTTTGTTTCTGAATGCGGGAAAAGTTAAAGTTTTTATAAGGCCTATATCTAAAGCTCCTAAAGGAGCACATGGCTACCTTTGGGATATATGATATGGAACCACTCACCATCATACATATTTCATTTGGGAGCAGCTAGTGTATTCTCTCTTCAAGATATGCTCTTTTTCACCAACTATGAAACTTAGAGTGCCAAAGCTTGAAATCGTCATTTTGGGGATTTCACAAGCTCTGAATGCGGTTTCTGGCAAATGGGCATACACCTGATAGATTTTCGCCCCACCATCAAACCTTTTGGTTTTGGATGAAATGTGAGTTTTGACTTTCAAGAAATGCGCACTCTGACAAACTTTGTTTCTGAATGCGGGAAAAGTTAAAGTTTTTATAAGGCCTATATCTAAAGCTCCTGGAGGAGCACATGGCTACCTTTGGGATATATGCTATGGAACCACTCACCATCATACATATTTCATTTGGGAGCAGCTAGTGTATTCTCTCTTCAAGATATGCTCTTTTTCACCAACTATGAAACAGAGTGCCAAAGCTTGAAATCGTCATTTTGGGGATTTCACAAGCTCTGAATGCGGTTTCTGGCAAATGGGCATACACCTGATAGATTTTCGCCCCACCATCAAACCTTTTGGTTTTGGATGAAATTTGAGTGTTGACTTTCAAGAAATGCGCACTCTGAAAAACTTTGTTTCTGAATGCGGGAAAAGTTAAAGTTTTTATAAGGCCTATATCTAAAGCTCCTAAAGGAGCACATGGCTACCTTTTGAATATGTGATATGGAACCACTCACCATCATACATCTTTCATTTGGAAGCAGCTAGTGTATTCTCTCTTCAAGATATGCTCATATTCAACTCCTAAGAAACTTAGAGTTCCAAAGCTTGAAATCGTCATATATCTATTTCACAAGCTCTGAATGCGGTTTCTGGCAAATGGGCATACTCCTGATAGAGTATTGGCCCACCATCAAACCTTTTCCTTTTGGATGAAATTTGAGTGTTGACTTTCAAGAAACGCACAGTTTGATGAACTTTGTTTCTGAATGCGGGAAAAGTTAAAGTTTTTATAAGGCCTATATCTAAAGCTCCTAAAGGAGCAGATGGCTACCTTTTGAATATGTGATTTGGAACCACTCACCATCATACATCTTTCATTTGGAAGCAGCTAGTGTATTCTCTCTTCAAGATATGCTCATATTAAACTCCTAAGAAATTTAGAGTGCCAAAGTTTGAAATCGTCATATATTTACTTCACAAGCTCTGAATGCGGTTTCTGGCAAATGGGCATACTCCTGATAGAGTATTGGCCCACCATCAAACTTTTCCTTTTCGGATGAAATTTGAGTGTTGACTTTCAAGAAATGCGCACTCTGAAAAACTTTGTTTCTGAATGCGGGAAAAGTTAAAGTTTTTATAAGGCCTATATCTAAAGCTCCTAAAAGAGCAGATGGCTACCTTTGGGATATATGATATGGAACCACTCACCATCATACATATTTCATTTGGGAGTAGCTAGTGTATTCTCTCTTCAAGATATGCTCATATTCAACTCCTAAGAAACTTAGAGTTCCAAAGCTTGAAATCGTCATATATCTATTTCACAAGCTCTGAATACGGGTTCTGGCATATGGGCATACCCCTGATAGAGTATCGGCCCACCATCAAACCTTTTCCTTTTGGATGAAATTTGAGTGTTGACTTTCAAGAAACGCACAGTTTGATAAACTTTGTTTCTGAATTCGGGAAAAGGTAAAGGTTTCATAAAGCCTATATCTAAAGCTCCTAAAGGAGCAGATGGCTACCTTTTGAATATGTGATATGGAACCACTCACCATCATACGTCTTTCATTTGGAAGCAGCTAGTGTATTCTCTCTTCAAGATATGCTCATATTCAACTCCTAAGAAACTTAGAGTGCCAAAGCTTGAAATCGTCATATATTTACTTCACAAGCTCTAAATGCGGTTTCTGGCAAATGGGCATACTCCTGATAGAGTATTGGCCCACCATCAAACCTTTTCCTTTTGGATGAAGTTTGAGTGTTGACTTTCATGAAATGCGCACTCTGAAAAACTTTGTTTCTGAATGCGGGAAAAGTTAAAGGTTTCATAAAGCCTATATCTAAAGCTCCTAAAGGAGCAGATGGCTACCTTTGGGATATGTGATATGGAACCACTCACCATCATACATATTTCATTTGGAAGCAGCTAGTGTATTCTCTCTTGAAGATATGCTCATATTCAACTCCTAAGAAACTTAGAGTTCCAAAGCTTGAAATCGTCATATATCTATTTCACAAGCTCTGAATGCGGTTTCTGGCATATGGGCAAACCCCTGATAGAGTATCGGCCCACCATCAAACCTTTTCCTTTTGGATGAAATTTGAGTGTTGACTTTCAAGAAATGCGCACTCTGAAAAACTTTGTTTCTGAATGCGGGAAAAGGTAAAGGTTTCATAAAGCCTATATCTAAAGCTCCTAAAGGAGCAGATGGCTACCTTTTGAATATGTGATATGGAACCACTCACCATCATACGTCTTTCATTTGGAAGCAGCTAGTGTATTCTCTCTTCAAGATATGCTCATATTCAACTCCTAAGAAACTTAGAGTGCCAAAGCTTGAAATCGTCATATATTTACTTCACAAGCTCTAAATGCGGTTTCTGGCAAATGGGCATACTCCTGATAGAGTATTGGCCCACCATCAAACCTTTTCCTTTTGGATGAAGTTTGAGTGTTGACTTTCATGAAATGCGCACTCTGAAAAACTTTGTTTCTGAATGCGGGAAAAGTTAAAGGTTTCATAAAGCCTATATCTAAAGCTCCTAAAGGAGCAGATGGCTACCTTTGGGATATGTGATATGGAACCACTCACCATCATACATATTTCATTTGGAAGCAGCTAGTGTATTCTCTCTTGAAGATATGCTCATATTCAACTCCTAAGAAACTTAGAGTTCCAAAGCTTGAAATCGTCATATATCTATTTCACAAGCTCTGAATGCGGTTTCTGGCATATGGGCAAACCCTGATAGAGTATCGGCCCACCATCAAACCTTTTCCTTTTGGATGAAATTTGAGTGTTGACTTTCAAGAAATGCGCACTCTGAAAAACTTTGTTTCTGAATGCGGGAAAAGGTAAAGGTTTCATAAAGCCTATATCTAAAGCTCCTAAAGGAGCAGATGGCTACCTTTTGAATATGTGATATGGAACCACTCACCATCATACGTCTTTCATTTGGAAGCAGCTAGTGTATTCTCTCTTCAAGATATGCTCATATTCAACTCCTAAGAAACTTAGAGTGCCAAAGCTTGAAATCGTCATATATTTACTTCACAAGCTCTGAATGCGGTTTCTGGCAAATGGGCATACTCCTGATAGAGTATTGGCCCACCATCAAACCTTTTCCTTTTGGATGAAATTTGAGTGTTGACTTTCAAGAAATGCGCACTCTGAAAAACTTTGTTTCTGAATGCGGGAAAAGGTAAAGGTTTCATAAAGCCTATATCTAAAGCTCCTAAAGGAGCAGATGGCTACCTTTTGAATATGTGATATGGAACCACTCACCATCATACATATTTCATTTGGAAGCAGCTAGTGTATTCTCTCTTCAAGATATGCTCTTATTCAACTCCTAAGAAACTTAGAGTGCCAAAGCTTGAAATCGTCATATATTTACTTCACAAGCTCTGAATGCGGTTTCTGGCAAATGGGCATACTCCTGATAGAGTATTGGCCCACCATCAAACCTTTTCCTTTTGGATGAAATTTGAGTGTTGACTTTCAAGAAATGCGCACTCTGAAAAACTTTGTTTCTGAATGCGGGAAAAGGTAAAGGTTTCATAAAGCCTATATCTAAAGCTCCTAAAGGAGCAGATGGCTACCTTTTGAATATGTGATATGGAACCACTCACCATCATACGTCTTTCATTTGGAAGCAGCTAGTGTATTCTCTCTTCAAGATATGCTCATATTCAACTCCTAAGAAACTTAGAGTGCCAAAGCTTGAAATCGTCATATATTTACTTCACAAGCTCTGAATGCGGTTTCTTGCATATGGGCATATCCCTAATAGAGTATCGGCCCACCATCAAACCTTTTCCTTTTGGATGAAATTTGAGTGTTGACTTTCATGAAATGCGCACTCTGAAAAACTTTGTTTCTGAATGCGGGAAAAGTTAAAGGTTTCATAAAGCCTATATCTAAAGCTCCTAAAGGAGCAGATGGCTACCTTTGGGATATGTGATATGGAACCACTCACCATCATACATATTTCATTTGGAAGCAGCTAGTGTATTCTCTCTTGAAAATATGCTCATATTCAACTCCTAAGAAACTTAGAGTTCCAAAGCTTGAAATCGTCCTATATCTATTTCACAAGCTCTGAATGCGGTTTCTGGCATAAGGGCAAACCCCTGATAGAGTATCGGCCCACCATCAAACCTTTTCCTTTTGGATGAAATTTGAGTGTTGACTTTCAAGAAATGCGCACTCTGAAAAACTTTGTTTCTGAATGCGGGAAAAGGTAAAGGTTTCATAAAGCCTATATCTAAAGCTCCTAAAGGAGCAGATGGCTACCTTTTGAATATGAGACATGGAACCACTCACCATCATACATATTTCATTTGGGAGCAGCTAGTGTATTCTCTCATCTAGATATGCTCATATTCAACTCCTAAGAAACTTAGAGTGCCAATGCTTGAAATCGTCATATATTTACTTCACAAGCTCTGAATGCGGTTTCTGGCAAATGGGCATACTCTTGATAGAGTATTGGCCCACCATCAAACCTTTTCCTTTTGGATGAAATTTGAGTGTTGACTTTCAAAAAATGCGCACTCTGAAAAACTTTGTTTCTGAATGCGGGAAAAGGTAAAGGTTTCATAAAGCCTATATCTAAAGTTCCTAAAGGAGCAGATGGCTACCTTTTGAATATGTGATATGGAACCACTCACCATCATACGTCTTTCATTTGGAAGCAGCTAGTGTATTCTCTCTTCAAGATATGCTCATATTCAACTCCTAAGAAACTTAGAGTGCCAAAGCTTGAAATCGTCATATATTTACTTCACAAGCTCTAAATGCCGTTTCTGGCAAATGGGCATACTCCTGATAGAGTATTGGCCCACCATCAAAACTTTTCCTTTTGGATGAAATTTGAGTGTTGACTTTCAAGAAATGCGCACTCTGAAAAACTTTGTTTCTGAATGCGGGAAAAGTTAAAGGTTTCATAAAGCCTATATCTAAAGCTCCTAAAGGAGCAGATGGCTACCTTTGGGATATGTGATATGGAACCACTCACCATCATACATATTTCATTTTTCGAGCAGCTAGTGTATTCTCTCTTCAAGATATGCTCATATTCAATTCCTAAGAAACTTAGAGTTCCAAAGCTTGAAATCGTCATATATCTATTTCACAAGCTCTGAATGCGGTTTCTTGCATATGGGCATATCCCTAATAGAGTATCGTTCCACCATCAAACCTTTTCCTTTTGGATGAAATTTGAGTGTTGACTTTCATGAAATGCGCACTCTGAAAAACTTTGTTTCTGAATGCGGGAAAAGTTAAAGGTTTCATAAAGCCTATATCTAAAGCTCCTAAAGGAGCAGATGGCTACCTTTGGGATATGTGATATGGAACCACTCACCATCATACATATTTCATTTGGAAGCAGCTAGTGTATTCTCTCTTGAAAATATGCTCATATTCAACTCCTAAGAAACTTAGAGTTCCAAAGCTTGAAATCGTCCTATATCTATTTCACAAGCTCTGAATGCGGTTTCTGGCATATGGGCAAACCCCTGATAGAGTATCGGCCCACCATCAAACCTTTTCCTTTTGGATGAAATTTGAGTGTTGACTTTCAAGAAATGCGCACTCTGAAAAACTTTGTTTCTGAATGCGGGAAAAGGTAAAGGTTTCATAAAGCCTATATCTAAAGCTCCTAAAGGAGCAGATGGCTACCTTTTGAATATGAGACATGGAACCACTCACCATCATACATATTTCATTTGGGAGCAGCTAGTGTATTCTCTCATCTAGATATGCTCATATTCAACTCCTAAGAAACTTAGACTGCCAATGCTTGAAATCGTCATATATTTACTTCACAAGCTCTGAATGCGGTTTCTGGCAAATGGGCATACTCTTGATAGAGTATTGGCCCACCATCAAACCTTTTCCTTTTTGATGAAATTTGAGTGTTGACTTTCAAGAAATGCGCAATCTGAAAAACTTTGTTTCTGAATGCGGGAAAAGGTAAAGGTTTCATAAAGCCTATATCTAAAGTTCCTAAAGGAGCAGATGGCTACCTTTTGAATATGTGATATGGAACCACTCACTATCATACGTCTTTCATTTGGAAGCAGCTAGTGTATTCTCTCTTCAAGATATGCTCATATTCAACTCCTAAGAAACTTAGAGTGCCAAAGCTTGAAATCGTCATATATTTACTTCACAAGCTCTAAATGCGGTTTCTGGCAAATGGGCATACTCCTGATAGAGTATTGGCCCACCATCAAACCTTTTCCTTTTGGATGAAATTTGAGTGTTGACTTTCAAGAAATGCGCACTCTGAAAAACTTTGTTTCTGAATGCGGGAAAAGTTAAAGGTTTCATAAAGCCTATATCTAAAGCTCCTAAAGGAGCAGATGGCTACCTTTGGGATATGTGATATGGAACCACTCACCATCATACATATTTCATTTGGAAGCAGCTAGTGTATTCTCTCTTGAAGATATGCTCATATTCAACTCCTAAGAAACTTAGAGTTCCAAAGCTTGAAATCGTCATATATCTATTTCACAAGCTCTGAACGCGGTTTCTGGCATATGGGCAAACCCATGATAGAGTATCGGCCCACCATCAAACCTTTTCCTTTTGGATGAAATTTGAGTGTTGACTTTCAAGAAATGCGCACTCTGAAAAACTTTGTTTCTGAATGCGGGAAAAGGTAAAGGTTTCATAAAGCCTATATCTAAAGCTCCTAAAGGAGCACATGGCTACCTTTGGGATATATGATATGGAACCACTCACCATCATACATATTTCATTTGGAAGCAGCTAGTGTATTCTCTCTTCAAGATATGCTCTTATTCAACTCCTAAGAAACTTAGAGTGCCAAAGCTTGAAATCGTCATATATTTACTTCAAAAGCTCTGAATGCGGTTTCTGGCAAATGGGCATACCCCTGATAGAGTATCGGCCCACCATCAAACCTTTTCCTTTTGGATGAAATTTGAGTGTTGACTTTCAAGAAATGCGCACTCTGAAAAACTTTGTTTCTGAATGCGGGAAAAGGTAAAGGTTTCATAAAGCCTATATCTAAAGCTCCTAAAGGAGCAGATGGCTACCTTTTGAATATGAGACATGGAACCACTCACCATCATACATATTTCATTTGGGAGCAGCTAGTGTATTCTCTCATCTAGATATGCTCATATTCAACTCCTAAGAAACTTAGACTGCCAATGCTTGAAATCGTCATATATTTACTTCACAAGCTCTGAATGCGGTTTCTGGCAAATGGGCATACTCTTGATAGAGTATTGGCCCACCATCAAACCTTTTCCTTTTGGATGAAATTTGAGTGTTGACTTTCAAGAAATGCGCACTCTGAAAAACTTTGTTTCTGAATGTGGGAAAAGGTAAAGGTTTCATAAAGCCTATATCTAAAGTTCCTAAAGGAGCAGATGGCTACCTTTTGAATATGTGATATGGAACCACTCACTATCATACGTCTTTCATTTGGAAGCAGCTAGTGTATTCTCTCTTCAAGATATGCTCATATTCAACTCCTAAGAAACTTAGAGTGCCAAAGCTTGAAATCGTCATATATTTACTTCACAAGCTCTAAATGCGGTTTCTGGCAAATGGGCATACTCCTGATAGAGTATTGGCCCACCATCAAACCTTTTCCTTTTGGATGAAATTTGAGTGTTGACTTTCAAGAAATGCGCACTCTGAAAAACTTTGTTTCTGAATGCGGGAAAAGTTAAAGGTTTCATAAAGCCTATATCTAAAGCTCCTAAAGGAGCAGATGGCTACCTTTGGGATATGTGATATGGAACCACTCACCATCATACATATTTCATTTGGAAGCAGCTAGTGTATTCTCTCTTGAAGATATGCTCATATTCAACTCCTAAGAAACTTAGAGTGCCAAAGCTTGAAATCGTCATATATTTACTTCAAAAGCTCTGAATGCGGTTTCTGGCAAATGGGCATACCCCTGATAGAGTATCGGCCCACCATCAAACCTTTTCCTTTTGGATGAAATTTGAGTGTTGACTTTCAAGAAATGCGCACTCTGAAAAACTTTGTTTCTGAATGCGGGAAAAGGTAAAGGTTTCATAAAGCCTATATCTAAAGCTCCTAAAGGAGCAGATGGCTACCTTTTGAATATGTGAAATGGAACCACTCACCATCATACATATTTCATTTGGGAGCAGCTAGTGTATTCTCTCATCTAGATATGCTCATATTCAAATCCTAAGAAACTTAGAGTGCCAAAGCTTGAAATCGTCATATATTTACTTCACAAGCTCTGAATGCGGTTTCTGGCAAATGGGCATACTCTTGATAGAGTATTGGCCCACCATCAAACCTTTTCCTTTTGGATGAAATTTGAGTGTTGACTTTCAAGAAATGCGCACTCTGAAAAACTTTGTTTCTGAATGCGGGAAAAGGTAATGGTTTCATAAAGCCTATATCTAAAGTTCCTAAAGGAGCAGATGGCTACCTTTTGAATATGTGATATGGAACCACTCACTATCATACGTCTTTCATTTGGAAGCAGCTAGTGTATTCTCTCTTCAAGATATGCTCATATTCAACTCCTAAGAAACTTAGAGTGCCAAAGCTTGAAATCGTCATATATTTACTTCACAAGCTCTAAATGCGGTTTCTGGCAAATGGGCATACTCCTGATAGAGTATTGGCCCACCATCAAACCTTTTCCTTTTGGATGAAATTTGAGTGTTGACTTTCAAGAAATGCGCACTCTGAAAAACTTTGTTTCTGAATGCGGGAAAAGTTAAAGGTTTCATAAAGCCTATATCTAAAGCTCCTAAAGGAGCAGATGGCTACCTTTGGGATATGTGATATGGAACCACTCACCATCATACATATTTCATTTGGAAGCAGCTAGTTTATTCTCTCTTGAAGATATGCTCATATTCAACTCCTAAGAAACTTAGAGTTCCAAAGCTTGAAATCGTCATATATCTATTTCACAAGCTCTGAACGCGGTTTCTGGCATATGGGCAAACCCATGATAGAGTATCGGCCCACCATCAAACCTTTTCCTTTTGGATGAAATTTGAGTGTTGACTTTCAAGAAATGCGCACTCTGAAAAACTTTGTTTCTGAATGCGGGAAAAGGTAAAGGTTTCATAAAGCCTATATCTAAAGCTCCTAAAGGAGCACATGGCTACCTTTGGGATATATGATATGGAACCACTCACCATCATACATATTTCATTTGGAAGCAGCTAGTGTATTCTCTCTTCAAGATATGCTCTTATTCAACTCCTAAGAAACTTAGAGTGCCAAAGCTTGAAATCGTCATATATTTACTTCAAAAGCTCTGAATGCGGTTTCTGGCAAATGGGCATACCCCTGATAGAGTATCGGCCCACCATCAAACCTTTTCCTTTTGGATGAAATTTGAGTGTTGACTTTCAAGAAATGCGCACTCTGAAAAACTTTGTTTCTGAATGCGGGAAAAGGTAAAGGTTTCATAAAGCCTATATCTAAAGCTCCTAAAGGAGCAGATGGCTACCTTTTGAATATGTGAAATGGAACCACTCACCATCATACATATTTCATTTGGGAGCAGCTAGTGTATTCTCTCATCTAGATATGCTCATATTCAACTCCTAAGAAACTTAGAGTGCCAAAGCTTGAAATCGTCATATATTTACTTCACAAGCTCTGAATGCGGTTTCTGGCAAATGGGCATACTCCTGATAGAGTATTGGCCCACCATCAAACCTTTTCCTTTTGGATGAAATTTGAGTGTTGACTTTCAAGAAATGCGCACTCTGAAAAACTTTGTTTCTGAATGCGGGAAAAGGTAAAGGTTTCATAAAGCCTATATCTAAAGCTCCTAAAGGAGCAGATGGCTACCTTTTGAATATGTGATATGGAACCACTCACCATCATACGTCTTTCATTTGGAAGCAGCTAGTGTATTCTCTCTTCAAGATATGCTCATATTCAACTCCTAAGAAACTTAGAGTGCCAAAGCTTGAAATCGTCATATATTTACTTCACAAGCTCTAAATGCGGTTTCTGGCAAATGGGCATACTCCTGATAGAGTATTGGCCCATCATCAAACCTTTTCCTTTTGGATGAAATTTGAGTGTTGACTTTCAAGAAATGCGCACTCTGAAAAACTTTGTTTCTGAATGCGGGAAAAGTTAAACGTTTCATAAAGCCTATATCTAAAGCTCCTAAAGGAGCAGATGGCTACCTTTGGGATATGTGATATGGAACCACTCACCATCATACATATTTCATTTGGAAGCAGCTAGTGTATTCTCTCTTGAAGATATGCTCATATTCAACTCCTAAGAAACTTAGAGTTCCAAAGCTTGAAATCGTCATATATCTATTTCACAAGCTCTGAATGCGGTTTCTGGCATATGGGCAAACCCATGATAGAGTATCGGCCCACCATCAAACCTTTTCCTTTTGGATGAAATTTGAGTGTTGACTTTCAAGAAATGCGCACTATGAAAAACTTTGTTTCTGAATGCGGGAAAAGGTAAAGGTTTCATAAAGCCTATATCTAAAGCTCCTAAAGGAGCAGATGGCTACCTTTTGAATATGTGACATGGAACCACTCACCATCATACATATTTCATTTGGGAGCAGCTAGTGTATTCTCTCATCTAGATATGCTCATATTCAACTCTTAAGAAACTTAGAGTGCCAAAGCTTGAAATCGTCATATATTTTCTTCACAAGCTCTGAATGAGGTTTCTGGCAAATGGGCATACATCTGATAGAGTATTGGCCCACCATCAAACCTTTTCCTTTTGGATGAAATTTGAGTGTTGACTTTCAAGAAATGCGCACTCTTAAAAACTTTGTTTCTGAATGCGGGAAAAGGTAAAGGTTTCATAAAGCCTATATCTAAAGCTCCTAAAGGAGCACATGGCTACCTTTGGGATATATGATATGGAACCACTCACCATCATACATATTTCATTTGGAAGCAGCTAGTGTATTCTCTCTTGAAGATATGCTCATATTCAACTCCTAAGAAACTTAGAGTTCCAAAGCTTGAAATCGTCATATATCTATTTCACAAGCTCTGAATGCGGTTTGTGGCATATGGGCAAACCCATGATAGAGTATCGGCCCACCATCAAACCTTTTCCTTTTGGATGAAATTTGAGTGTTGACTTTCAAGAAATGCGCACTCTGAAAAACTTTGTTTCTGAATGCGGGAAAAGGTAAAGGTTTCATAAAGCCTATATCTAAAGCTCCTAAAGGAGCAGATGGCTACCTTTTGAATATGTGACATGGAACCACTCACCATCATACATATTTCATTTGGGAGCAGCTAGTGTATTCTCTCATCTAGATATGCTCATATTCAACTCTTAAGAAACTTAGAGTGCCAAAGCTTGAAATCGTCATATATTTACTTCACAAGCTCTGAATGCGGTTTCTGGCAAATGGGCATACATCTGATAGAGTATTGGCCCACCATCAAACCTTTTCCTTTTGGATGAAATTTGAGTGTTGACTTTCAAGAAATGCGCACTCTTAAAAACTTTGTTTCTGAATGCGGGAAAAGGTAAAGGTTTCATAAAGCCTATATCTAAAGCTCCTAAAGGAGCACATGGCTACCTTTGGGATATATGATATGGAACTACTCACCATCATACATATTTCATTTGGAAGCAGCTAGTGTATTCTCTCTTCAAGATATGCTCTTATTCAACTCCTAAGAAACTTAGAGTGCCAAAGCTTGAAATCGTCATATATTTACTTCACAAGCTCTGAATGCGGTTTCTGGCAAATGGGCATACCCCTGATAGAGTATCGGCCCACCATCAAACCTTTTCCTTTTGGATGAAATTTGAGTGTTGACTTTCAAGAAACGCACAGTTTGAAAAACTTTGTTTCTGAATGCGGGAAAAGGTAAAGGTTTCATAAAGCCTATATCTAAAGCTCCTAAAGGAGCAGATGGCTACCTTTTGAATATGTGATATGGAACCACTCACCATCATACATATTTCATTTGGAAGCAGCTAGTGTATTCTCTCTTGAAGATATGCTCTTATTCAACTCCTAAGAAACTTAGAGTGCCAAAGCTTGAAATCGTCATATATTTACTTCACAAGCTCTGAATGCGGTTTCTGGCAAATGGGCATACCCCTGATAGAGTATCGGCCCACCATCAAACCTTTTCCTTTTGGATGAAATTTGAGTGTTGACTTTCAAGAAACGCACAGTTTGAAAAACTTTGTTTCTGAATGCGGGAAAAGGTAAAGGTTTCATAAAGCCTATATCTAAAGCTCCTAAAGGAGCAGATGGCTACCTTTTGAATATGTGATATGGAACCACTCACCATCATACGTCTTTTATTTGGAAGCAGCTAGTGAATTCTCTCTTGAAGATATGCTCATATTCAACTCCTAAGAAACTTAGAGTTCCAAAGCTTGAAATCGTCATATATCTATTTCACAAGCTCTGAAAGCGGTTTCTGGCATATGGGCAAACCCCTGATAGAGTATCGGCCCACCATCAAACCTTTTCCTTTTGGATGAAATTTGAGTGTTGACTTTCAAGAAATGCGCACTCTGAAAAACTTTGTTTCTGAATGCGGGAAAAGGTAAAGGTTTCATAAAGCCTATATCTAAATCTCCTAAAGGAGCAGATGGCTACCTTTTGAATATGTGACATGGAACCACTCACCATCATACATATTTCATTTGGGAGCAGCTAGTGTATTCTCTCATCTAGATATGCTCATATTCAACTCCTAAGAAACTTAGAGTTCCAAAGCTTGAAATCGTCATATATCTATTTCACAAGCTCTGAATGCGGTTTCTTGTATATGGGCATATCCCTAATAGAGTATCGGCCCACCATCAAACTTTTTCCTTTTGGATGAAATTTGAGTGTTGACTTTCAAGAAATGCGCACTCTGAAAAACTTTGTTTCTGAATGCGGGAAAAGGTAAAGGTTTCATAAAGCCTATATCTAAAGCTCCTAAAGGAGCACATGGCTACATTTGGGATATATGATATGGAACCACTCACCATCATACATATTTCATTTGGGAGCAGCTAGTGTATTCTCTCTTGAAGATATGCTCATATTCAATTCCTAAGAAACTTAGAGTTCCAAAGCTTGAAATCGTCATATATCTATTTCACAAGCTCTGAATGCGGTTTCTGGCAAATGGGCATACCCCTGATAGAGTATCGGCCCACCATCAAACCTTTTCCTTTTGGATGAAATTTGAGTGTTGACTTTCAAGAAACGCACAGTTTGAAAAACTTTGTTTCTGAATGCGGGAAAAGGTAAAGGTTTCATAATGCCTATATCTAAAGCTCCTAAAGGAGCAGATGGCTACCTTTTGAATATGTGATATGGAACCACTCACCATCATACATATTTCATTTGGGAGCAGCTAGTGTATTCTCTCTTGAAGATATGCTCATATTCAATTCCTAAGAAACTTAGAGTTACAAAGCTTGAAATCGTCATATATCTATTTCACAAGCTCTGAATGCGGTTTCTGGCATATGGGCATACCCCTGATAGAGTATCGGCCCACCATCAAACCTTTTCCTTTTGGATGAAATTTGAGTGTTGACGTTCAAGAAACGCACAGTTTGATAAACTTTGTTTCTGAATGCGGGAAAAGGTAAAGGTTTCATAAAGCCTATATCTAAAGCTCCTAAAGGAGCAGATGGCTACCTTTTGAATATGTGATATGGAACCACTCACCATCATACATATTTCATTTGGAAGCAGCTAGTGTATTCTCTCTTGAAGATATGCTCATATTCAACTCCTAGGAAACTTAGAATTCCAAAGCTTGAAATCGACATGTATGTATTTCACAAGCTCTGAATGCGGTTTCTGGCAAATGGGCATACCCCTGATAGATTATCGGCCCACCATCAAACCTTTTCCTTTTGGATGAAATTTGAGTGTTGACTTTCAAGAAATGCGGGAAAAGTTAAAGGTTTTATAAAGCCTATGTCCAAAGATCCTAAAGGAGCAGATGGCTACCTTTGGAATATATGATATGGAACCACTGACCATCTTACATATTTCATTTGGAAGCAGCGAGTGTATTCTCTCTTCAAGATATGCTCATTTTCAACTCCTAAGAAACTTAGACTGCCAAAGCTTGAAATCGTCATATATGTATTTCACAAGCTCTGAATGCGGTTTCTGGCAAATAGGCATACCCCTGATAGAATATCGGCCCACCATCAAACCTTTTCCTTTTGGATGAAATTTGAGTGTTGACTTTCAAGAAATGCAGTTTGAAAAACTTTGTTTCTGAATGCGGGAAAAGGTAAAGGTTTTATAAAGCCTATATCTAACGATCCTTAAGGAGGAGATGGCTACCTTTGGAATATATGATATGGAACCACTCACCATCTTACATATTTTATTTGGAAGCAGCTAGTTTGTTCTCTCTTCAAGATATGCTCATTTTCAACTACTAAGAAACTTAGAGTGCCAAAGCTTGAAATCGTCATATATGTATTTCACAAGCTCTGAATGTGGTTTCTGGCAAATGGGCATACCCCTGATAGATTATCGGCCCACCATCAAACCTTTTCCTTTTGGATGAAATTTGAGTGTTGACTTTCAAGAAATGCACAGTTTGAAAAACTTTGTTTCTGAATGCGGGAAAAGGTAAAGGTTTTATAATGCCTATATCTAAAGCTCCTAAAAGAGCAGATGGCTACCTTTTGAAAAAATGATATGGAACCACTCACCATCATACATATTTCATTTGGAAGCAGCTAGTGTATTCTCTCTTCAAGATATGCTCATTTTCAACTCCTAAGAAACTTAGACTGCCAAAGCTTGAAATCGTCATGTATGTATTTCACAAGCTCTGAATGCGGTTTCTGGCAAATAGGCATACCCCTGATAGAGTATCGGCCCACCATCAAACCTTTTCCTTTTGGATGAAATTTGAGTGTTGACTTTCAAGAAATGCACAGTTTGAAAAACTTCGTTTCTGAATGCGGGAACAGTTAAAGGTTTTATAAAGCCTATATCTAAAGATCCTAAAGGAGCAGATGACTACCTTTGGAAGATATGATATGGAACCACTCAACATCATACATATTTCATTTGGAAGCAGCGAGTGTATTCTCTCTTCAAGATATGCTCATTTTCAACTGCTAAGAAACTTAGACTGCCAAAGCTTGAAATCGTCATGTATGTATTTCACAAGCTCTGAATGCGGTTTCTGGCAAATGGGCATACCCCTGATAGATTATCGGCCCACCATCAAACCTTTTCCTTTTGGATGAAATTTGAGTGTTGACTTTCAAGAAATGCACAGTTTGAAAAACTTTGTTTCTGAATGCGGGAAAGGGTAAAGGTTTTATAAAGCCTATATCTAAAGCTCCTAATGGAGAAGATGGCTACCTTTTGAATGTATGATATGGAACCACTCACCATCATACATATTTCATTTGGGAGCAGCTAGTGTATTCTCTCTTCAAGATATGCTCATATTCAATTCCTAAGAAACTTAGAGTTCCAAAGCTTGAAATCGTCATATATCTATTTCACAAGCTCTGAATGCGGTTTCTGGCAAATGGGCATACCCCTGATAGAGTATCGGCCCACCATCAAACCTTTTCCTTTTGGATGAAATTTGAGTGTTGACTTTCAAGAAACGCACAGTTTGAAAAACTTTGTTTCTGAATGCGGGAAAAGGTAAAGGTTTCATAAAGCCTATATCTAAAGCTCCTAAAGGAGCAGATGGCTACCTTTTGAATATGTGATATGGAACCACTCACCATCATACATATTTCATTTGGGAGCAGCTAGTGTATTCTCTCTTGAAGATATGCTCATATTCAATTCCTAAGAAACTTAGAGTTACAAAGCTTGAAATCGTCATATATCTATTTCACAAGCTCTGAATGCGGTTTCTGGCATATGGGCATACCCCTGATAGAGTATCGGCCCACCATCAAACCTTTTCCTTTTGGATGAAATTTGAGTGTTGACGTTCAAGAAACGCACAGTTTGATAAACTTTGTTTCTGAATGCGGGAAAAGGTAAAGGTTTCATAAAGCCTATATCTAAAGCTCCTAAAGGAGCAGATGGCTACCTTTTGAATATGTGATATGGAACCACTCACCATCATACATATTTCATTTGGGAGCAGCTAGTGTATTCTCTCTTGAAGATATGCTCATATTCAATTCCTAAGAAACTTAGAGTTCCAAAGCTTGAAATCATCATATATCTATTTCACAAGCTCTGAATGTGGTTTCTGGCATATGGGCACACCCTTGATAGAGTATCGGCCCACCATCAAACCTTTTCCTTTTGGATGAAATTTGAGTGTTGACTTTCAAGAAACGCACAGTTTGATGAACTTTGTTTCTGAATGCGGGAAAAGGTAAAGGTTTCATAAAGCCTTTATCTAAAGCTCCTAAAGGAGCAGATGGCTACCTTTTGAATATGTGATATGGAACCACTCACCATCATACATATTTCATTTGGAAGCAGCTAGTGTATTCTCTCTTGAAGATATGCTCATATTCAACTCCTAGGAAACTTAGAATTCCAAAGCTTGAAATCGACATGTATGTATTTCACAAGCTCTGAATGCGGTTTCTGGCAAATGGGCATACCCCTGATAGATTATCGGCCCACCATCAAACCTTTTCCTTTTGGATGAAATTTGAGTGTTGACTTTCAAGAAATGCGGGAAAAGTTAAAGGTTTTATAAAGCCTATGTCCAAAGATCCTAAAGGAGCAGATGGCTACCTTTGGAATATATGATATGGAACCACTGACCATCTTACATATTTCATTTGGAAGCAGCGAGTGTATTCTCTCTTCAAGATATGCTCATTTTCAACTCCTACGAAACTTAGACTGCCAAAGCTTGAAATCGTCATATATGTATTTCACAAGCTCTGAATGCGGTTTCTGGCAAATAGGCATACCCCTGATAGAATATCGGCCCACCATCAAACCTTTTCCTTTTGGATGAAATTTGAGTGTTGACTTTCAAGAAATGCAGTTTGAAAAACTTTGTTTCTGAATGCGGGAAAAGGTAAAGGTTTTATAAAGCCTATATCTAACGATCCTTAAGGAGGAGATGGCTACCTTTGGAATATATGATATGGAACCACTCACCATCTTACATATTTTATTTGGAAGCAGCTAGTTTGTTCTCTCTTCAAGATATGCTCATTTTCAACTACTAAGAAACTTAGAGTGCCAAAGCTTGAAATCGTCATATATGTATTTCACAAGCTCTGAATGTGGTTTCTGGCAAATGGGCATACCCCTGATAGATTATCGGCCCACCATCAAACCTTTTCCTTTTGGATGAAATTTGAGTGTTGACTTTCAAGAAATGCACAGTTTGAAAAACTTTGTTTCTGAATGCGGGAAAAGGTAAAGGTTTTATAATGCCTATATCTAAAGCTCCTAAAAGAGCAGATGGCTACCTTTTGAAAAAATGATATGGAACCACTCACCATCATACATATTTCATTTGGAAGCAGCTAGTGTATTCTCTCTTCAAGATATGCTCATTTTCAACTCCTAAGAAACTTAGACTGCCAAAGCTTGAAATCGTCATGTATGTATTTCACAAGCTCTGAATGCGGTTTCTGGCAAATGGGCATACCCCTGATAGATTATCGGCCCACCATCAAACCTTTTCCTTTTGGATGAAATTTGAGTGTTGACTTTCAAGAAATGCACAGTTTGAAAAACTTTGTTTCTGAATGCGGGAAAGGGTAAAGGTTTTATAAAGCCTATATCTAAAGCTCCTAATGGAGAAGATGGCTACCTTTTGAATGTATGATATGGAACCACTCACCATCATACATATTTCATTTGGAAGCAGCTAGTGTATTCTCTTTTCAAGATATGCTCATTTTCAACTCCTAAGAAATTAAGAGTGCCAAAGCTTGAAATCGACATGTATGTATTTCACAAGCTCTGAATGCGGTTTCTGGCAAATGGGCATACCCCCGATAGATTATCGGCCCACCATCAAACCTTTTCCTTTTGGATGAAATTTGAGTGTTGACTTTCAAGAAATGCACAGTTTGAAAAACTTTGTTTCTGAATGCGGGAAAGGGTAAAGGTTTTATAAAGCCTATATCTAAAGCTCCTAAAGGAGAAGATGGCTACCTTTTGAATGTATGATATGGAACCACTCACCATCATACATATTTCATTTGGAAGCAGCTAGTGTATTCTCTCTTCAAGATAGGCTCATTTTCAACTCCTAAGAAATTAAGAGTGCCAAAGCTTGAAATCGACATGTATGTATTTCACAAGCTCTGAATGCGGTCTCTGGCAAATGGGCATACCCCTGATAGATTATCGGCCCACCATCAAACCATTTCCTTTTGGATGAAATTTGAGTGTTGACTTTCAAGAAATGCACAGTTTGAAAAACTTTGTTTCTGAATGCGGGAAAAGTTAAAGGTTTTATAAAGCTCCTAAAGGAGCAGATGGCTACCTTTTGAATATATGATCTGGAACCACTCACCATCATACATATTTCATTTGGAAGCAGCTAGTGTATTCTCTCTTCAAGATATGCTCATTTTCAACTCCTAAAAAATTAGACTGCCAAAGCTTGAAATCGTCATATATGTATTTCACAAGCTCTGAATGCGGTCTCTGGCAAATGGGCATACCCCTGATAGATTATCGGCCCACCATCAAACCATTTCCTTTTGGATGAAATTTGAGTGTTGACTTTCAAGAAATGCACAGTTTGAAAAACTTTGTTTCTGAATGCGGGAAAAGTAAAAGTTTTTATAAGGCCTATATCTAAAGCTCCTAAAGGAGCACATGGCTACCTTTGGGATATATGATATGGAACCACTCACCATCATACATATTTCATTTGGAAGCAGCTAGTGTATTCTCTCTTCAAGATATGCTCATTTTCAACTCCTAAAAAACTTAGACTGCCAAAGCTTGAAATCGTCGTGTATGTATTTAACAAGCTCTGAATGCGGTGTCTGGCAAATGGGCATACCCCCGATAGATTATCGGCCCACCATCAAACCTTTTCCTTTTGGATGAAATTTGAGTGTTGACTTTCAAGAAATGCACAGTTTGAAAAACTTTGTTTCTGAATGCGGGAAAAGGTAAAGGTTTTATAATGCCTATATCTAACGATCCTTAAGGAGGAGATGGCTATGTTTGGAATATATGATATGGAACCACTCACCATCATACATATTTCATTTGGAAGCAGCTAGTGTATTCTCTCTTCAAGATATGCTAATTTTCAACTCCTAAGAAACTTAGACTGCCAAAGCTTGAAATCGTCGTGTATGTATTTAACAAGCTCTGAATGCGGTTTCTGGCAAATGGGCATACCCCTGAAAGATTATCGGCCCACCATCAAACCTTTTCCTTTTGGATGAAATTTGAGTGTTGACTTTCAAGAAATGCACAGTTTGAAAAACTTTGTTTCTGAATGCGGGAAAAGGTAAAGGTTTTATAATGCCTATATCTAAAGCTCCTAAAAGAGCAGATGGCGACCTTTTGAAAAAATGATATGGAACCACTCACCATCATACATATTTCATTTGGAAGCAGCTAGTGTATTCTCTCTTCAAGATATGCTCATTTTCAACTCCTAAGAAACTTAGACTGCCAAAGCTTGAAATCGTCATGTATGTATTTCACAAGCTCTGGAAGCGGTTTCTGGCAAATAGGCATACCCCTGATAGAGTATCGGCCCACCATCAAACCTTTTCCTTTTGGATGATATTTGAGTGTTGACTTTCAAGAAATGCACAGTTTGAAAAACTTCGTTTCTGAATGCGGGAACAGTTAAAGGTTTTATAAAGCCTATATCTAAAGATCCTAAAGGAGCAGATGGCTACCTTTGGAAGATATGATATGGAACCACTCACCATCATACATATTTCATTTGGAAGCAGCTAGTGTGTTCTCTCTTCAAGATATGCTCATTTTCAACTATTAAGAAACTTAGAGTGCCAAAGCTTGAAATCGTCATATATGTATTTCACAAGCTCTGAATGCGGTTTCTGGCAAATAGGCATACCCCTGATAGAGTATCGGCCCACCATCAAACCTTTTCCTTTTGGAGGAAATTTGAGTGTTGACTCGAGAAATGCACAGTTAGAAAATCTTTGTTTCTGAATGCGCGAAAAGTTAAAGGTTTTATAAAGCTCCTAAAGGAGCAGATGGCTACCTTTTGAATATATGTTCTGGAACCACTCACCATCATACATATTTCATTTGGAAGCAGCTAGTGTATTCTCTCTTCAAGATATGCTCATTTTCTACTCCTAAAAAATTAGACTGCCAAAGCTTGAAATCGTCATATATGTATTTCACAAGCTCTGAATGCGGTCTCTGGCAAATAGGCATACCCCTGATAGATTATCGGCCCACCATCAAACCTTTTCCTTTTGGATGAAATTTGAGTGTTGACTTTCAAGAAATGCACAGTTTGAAAAACTTTGTTTCTGAATGCGGGAAAAGGTAAAGGTTTTATAAAGCCTATATCTAACGATCCTTAAGGAGGAGATGGCTACCTTTGGAATATATGATATGGAACAACTCAGCATCTTACATATTTTATTTGGAAGCAGCTAGTTTGTTCTCTCTTCAAGATATGCTCATTTTCAACTACTAAGAAACTTAGAGTGCCAAAGCTTGAAATCGTCATATATGTATTTCACAAGCTCTGAATGCGGTTTCTGGCAAATAGGCATACCCCTGATAGAATATCGGCCCACCATCAAACCTTTTCCTTTTGGATGAAATTTGAGTGTTGACTTTCAAGAAATGCACAGTTTGAAAAACTTTGTTTCTTAATGCGGGAAAAGGTAAAGGTTTTATAAAGCCTATATCAAAAGCTCCTAAAGGAGCAGATGGCTACCTTTTGAATATATGATATGGAACCACTCAACATCATACATATTTCATTTGGAAGCAGCGAGTGTATTCTCTCTTCAAGATATGCTCATTTTCAACTCCTAAGAAACTTAGACTGCCAAAGCTTGAAATCGTCATGTAGGTATTTCACAAGCTCTGAATGCGGTTTCTGGCAAATGGGCATACCCCTGATAGATTATCGGCCCCCCATCAAACCTTTTCCTTTTGGATGAAATTTGATTGTTGACTTTCAAGAAATGCACAGTTTGAAAAACTTTGTTTCTGAATGCGGGAAAAGGTAAAGGTTTTATAATGCCTATATCTAAAGCTCCTAAAAGAGCAGATGGCTACCTTTTGAAAAAATGATATGGAACCACTCACCATCATACATATTTCATTTGGAAGCAGCTAGTGTATTCTCTCTTCAAGATATGCTCATATTCAACTCCTAAGAAACTTAGACTGCCAAAGCTTGAAATCGTCATGTATGTATTTCACAAGCTCTGAATGCGGTTTCTGGCAAATAGGCATACCCCTGATAGAATATCGGCCCACCATCAAACCTTTTCCTTTTGGATGAAATTTGAGTGTTGACTTTCAAGAAATGCACAGTTTGAAAAACTTTGTTTCTGAATGCGGGAAAAGGTAAAGGTTTTATAAAGCCTATATCTAAAGCTCCTAAAGGAGCAGATGGCTACCTTTTGAATATATGATATTGAACCACTCACCATCATACATATTTCATTAGGGAGCAGCGAGTGTATTCTCTTTTCAAGATATGCTCATTTTCAACTCCTAAGAAATTTAGAGTGCCAAAGCTTGAAATTGACATGTATGTATTTCACATGCTTTGAATGCGGTTTCTGGCAAATGGGCATACCCCCGATAGATTATCGGCCCACCATCAAACCTTTTCCTTTTGGATGAAATTTGAGTGTTGACTTTCAAGAAATGCACAGTTTGAAAAACTTTGTTTCTGAATGCGGGAAAAGGTAAAGGTTTTATAAAGCCTATATCTAACGATCCTTAAGGAGGAGATGGCTACCTTTTGAATATATGATCTGGAACCACTCACCATCATACATATTTCATTTGGAAGCAGCTAGTGTATTCTCTCTTCAAGATATGCTCATTTTCAACTCCTAAAAAATTAGACTGCCAAAGCTTGAAATCGTCATATATGTATTTCACAAGCTCGGAATGCGGTCTCTGGCAAATGGGCATACCCCTGATAGATTATCGGCCCACCATCAAACCTTTTCCTTTTGGATGAAATTTGAGTGTTGACTTTCAAGAAATGCACAGTTTGAAAAACTTTGTTTCTGAATGCGGGAAAAGGTAAAGGTTTTATAAAGCCTATATCTAAAGCTCCTAAAGGAGCAGATGGCTACCTTTTGAATATATGATATGGAACCACTCAACATCATACATATTTCATTTGGAAGCAGCGAGTGTATTCTCTCTTCAAGATATGCTCAATTTCAACTCCTAAGAAACTTAGACTGCCAAAGCTTGAAATCGTCATGTATGTATTTCAAAAGCTCTGAATGCGGTTTCTGGCAAATGGGCATACCCCTGATAGATTATCGGCCCACCATCAAACCTTTTCCTTTTGGATGAAATTTGAGTGTTGACTTTCAAGAAATGCACAGTTTGAAAAACTTTGTTTCTGAATGCGGGAAAAGGTAAAGGTTTTATAATGCCTATATCTAAAGCTCCTAAAAGAGCAGATGGCTACCTTTTGAAAAAATGATATGGAACCACTCACCATCATACATATTTCATTTGGAAGCAGCTAGTGTATTCTCTCTTCAAGATATGCTCATTTTCAACTCCTAAGAAACTTAGACTGCCAAAGCTTGAAATCGTCATGTATGTATTTCACAAGCTCTGAATGCGGTTTCTGGCAAATAGGCATACCCCTGATAGAGTATCGGCCCACCATCAAACCTTTTCCTTTTGGATGAAATTTGAGTGTTGACTTTCAAGAAATGCACAGTTTGAAAAACTTCGTTTCTGAATGCGGGAACAGTTAAAGGTTTTATAAAGCCTATATCTAACGATCCTTAAGGAGGAGATGGCTATGTTTGGAATATATGATATGGAACCACTCACCATCATACATATTTCATTTGGAAGCAGCTAGTGTATTCTCTCTTCAAGATATGCTCATTTTCAACTCCTAAGAAACTTAGACTGCCAAAGCTTGAAATCGTCATGTATGTATTTGACAAGCTCTGAATGCGGTTTCTGGCAAATGGGCATACCCCTGAAAGATTATCGGCCCACCATCAAACCTTTTCCTTTTGGATGAAATTTGAGTGTTGACTTTCAAGAAATGCACAGTTTGAAAAACTTTGTTTCTGAATGCGGGAAAAGGTAAAGGTTTTATAATGCCTATATCTAAAGCTCCTAAAAGAGCAGATGGCTACCTTTTGAAAAAATGATATGGAACCACTCACCATCATACATATTTCAATTGGAAACAGCTAGTGTATTCTCTCTTCAAGATATGCTCATTTTCAACTCCTAAGAAACTTAGACTGCCAAAGCTTGAAATCGTCATATATGTATTTCACAAGCTCTGAATGCGGTTTCTGGCAAATAGGCATACCCCTGATAGAGTATCGGCCTACCATCAAACCTTTTCCTTTTGGATGAAATTTGAGTGTTGACTTTCACGAAATGCACAGTTTGAAAAACTTTGTTTCTGAATGCAGGAAAAGTTAAAGGTTTTATAAAGCCTATATCTAAAGCTCCTAAACGAGCAGATGGCTACCTTTGGAATATATGATATGGAACCACTAGCCATCATACATATTTCATTTGGAAGCAGCTAGTGTATTCTCTCTTCAAGATATGCTAATTTTCAACTCCTAAGAAACTTAGAGTGCCAAAGCTTGAAATCGTCATGTATGTATTTCACAAGCTCTGAATGCGGTTTCTGGCAAATGGGCATACCCCTGATAGATTATCGGCCCAACATCAAACCTTTTCCTTTTGGATGAAATTTGAGTGTTGACTCGAGAAATGCACAGTTAGAAAATCTTTGTTTCTGAATGCGGGAAAAGTTAAAGGTTTTATAAAGCTCCTAAAGGAGCAGATGGCTACCTTTTGAATATATGATCTGGAACCACTCACCATCATACATATTTCATTTGGAAGCAGCTAGTGTATTCTCTCTTCAAGATATGCTCATTTTCAACTCCTAAAAAATTAGACTGCCAAAGCTTGAAATCGTCATATATGTATTTCACAAGCTCGGAATGCGGTCTCTGGCAAATGGGCATACCCCTGATAGATTATCGGCCCACCATCAAACCATTTCCTTTTGGATGAAATTTGAGTGTTGACTTTCAAGAAATGCACAGTTTGAAAAACTTTGTTTCTGAATGCGGGAAAAGTAAAAGTTTTTATAAGGCCTATATCTAAAGCTCCTAAAAGAGCAGATGGCTACCTTTTGAAAAAATGATATGGAACCACTCACCATCATACATATTTCATTTGGAAGCAGCTAGTGTATTCTCTCTTCAAGATATGCTCATTTTCAACTCCTAAAAAACTTAGACTGCCAAAGCTTGAAATCGTCATATATGTATTTCACAAGCTCTGAATGCGGTTTCTGGCAAATGGGCATACCCCTGATAGATTATCGGCCCACCATCAAACCTTTTCCTTTTGGATGAAATTTGAGTGTTGACTTTCAAGAAATGCACAGTTTGAAAAACTTTGTTTCTGAATGCGGGAAAGGGTAAAGGTTTTATAAAGCCTATATCTAAAGCTCCTAAAGGAGAAGATGGCTACCTTTTGAATGTATGATATGGAACCACTCACCATCATACATATTTCATTTGGAAGCAGCTAGTGTATTCTCTTTTCAAGATATGCTCATTTTCAACTCCTAAGAAATTAAGAGTGCCAAAGCTTGAAATCGACATGTATGTATTTCACAAGCTCTGAATGCGGTTTCTGGCAAATGGGCATACCCCCGATAGATTATCGGCCCACCATCAAACCTTTTCCTTTTGGATGAAATTTGAGTGTTGACTTTCAAGAAATGCACAGTTTGAAAAACTTTGTTTCTGAATGCGGGAAAAGGTAAAGGTTTTATAATGCCTATATCTAACGATCCTTAAGGAGGAGATGGCTACGTTTGGAATATATGATTTGGAACCACTCACCATCATACATATTTCATTTGGAAGCAGCTAGTGTATTCTCTCTTCAAGATATGCTAATTTTCAACTCCTAAGCAACTTAGACTGCCAAAGCTTGAAATCGTCGTGTATGTATTTAACAAGCTCTGAATGCGGTTTCTGGCAAATGGGCATACCCCTGAAAGATTATCGGCCCACCATCAAACCTTTTCCTTTTGGATGAAATTTGAGTGTTGACTTTCAAGAAATGCACAGTTTGAAAAACTTTGTTTCTGAATGCGGGAAAAGGTAAAGGTTTTATAATGCCTATATCTAAAGCTCCTAAAAGAGCAGATGGCTACCTTTTGAAAAAATGATATGGAACCACTCACCATCATACATATTTCATTTGGAAGCAGCTAGTGTATTCTCTCTTCAAGATATGCTCATTTTCAACTCCTAAGAAACTTAGACTGCCAAAGCTTGAAATCGTCATGTATGTATTTCACAAGCTCTGGATGCGGTTTCTGGCAAATAGGCATACCCCTGATAGAGTATCGGCCCACCATCAAACCTTTTCCTTTGGGATGAAATTTGAGTGTTGACTTTCAAGAAATGCACAGTTTGAAAAACTTCGTTTCTGAATGCGGGAACAGTTAAAGGTTTTATAAAGCCTATATCTAAAGATCCTAAAGGAGCAGATGGCTACCTTTGGAAGATATGATATGGAACCACTCACCATCATACATATTTCATTTGGAAGCAGCTAGTGTGTTCTCTCTTCAAGATATGCTCATTTTCAACTATTAAGAAACTTAGAGTGCCAAAGCTTGAAATCGTCATATATGTATTTCACAAGCTCTGAATGCGGTTTCTGGCAAATAGGCATACCCCTGATAGAGTATCGGCCCACCATCAAAACTTTTCCTTTTGGATGAAATTTGAGTGTTGACTTTCACGAAATGCACAGTTTGAAAAACTTTGTTTCTGAATGCGGGAAAAGTTAAAGGTTTTATAAAGCCTATATCTAAAGCTCTTAAAGGAGCAGATGGCTACCTTTTGAATATATGATATGGAACCACTCACCATCATACATATTTCATTTTGAAGCAGCTAGTGTATTCTCTCTTCAAGATATGCTAATTTTCAACTCCTAAGAAACTTAGAGTGCCAAAGCTTGAAATCGTCATTTTGGGGATTTCACAAGCTCTGAATGCGGTTTCTGGCAAATGGGCATACACCTGATAGATTTTCGCCCCACCATCAAACCTTTTGGTTTTGGATGAAATGTGAGTTTTGACTTTCAAGAAATGCGCACTCTGAAAAACTTTGTTTCTGAATGCGGGAAAAGTTAAAGTTTTTATAAGGCCTATATCTAAAGCTCTTAAAGGAGCACATGGCTACCTTTGGGATATATGATATGGAACCTCTCACCATCATACATATTTCATTTGGAAGCAGCTAGTGTATTCTCTCTTCAAGATATGCTCTTTTTCACCAACTATGAAACTTAGAGTGCCAAAGCTTGAAATCGTCATTTTGGGGATTTCACATGCTCTGAATGCGGTTTCTGGCAAATGGGCATACACCTGATAGATTTTCGCCCCACCATCAAACCTTTTGGTTTTGGATGAAATTTGAGTTCTGACTTTCAAGAAAAATGCGCGCTCTGAAAAACTTTGTTTCTGAATGCGGGAAAAGTTAAAGTTTTTATGAGGCCTATATCTAAAGCTCCTAAAGGAGCACATGGCTACCTTTGGGATATATGATATGGAACCACTCACCATCATACATATTTCATTTGGAAGCAGCTAGTGTATTCTCTCTTCAAGATATGCTCTTTTTCACCAACTATGAAACTTAGAGTGCCAAAGCTTGAAATCGTCATTTTGGGGATTTCACAAGCTCTGAATGCGGTTTCTGGCAAATGGGCATACACCTGATAGATTTTCGCCCCACCATCAAACCTTTTGGTTTTGGATGAAATGTGAGCTTTGACTTTCAAGAAATGCGCACTCTGAAAAACTTTGTTTCTCAATTCGGGAAAAGTTAAAGTTTTTATAAGGCCTATATCTAAAGCTCCTAAAGGAGCACAGGGCTACCTTTGGGATATATGATATGGAACCACTCACCATCATACATATTTCATTTGGAAGCAGCTAGTGTATTCTCTCTTCAAGATATGCTCTTTTTCACCAACTATGAAACTTAGAGTGCCAAAGCTTGAAATCGTCATTTTGGGGATTTCACAAGCTCTGAATGCGGTTTCTGGCAAATGGGCATACACCTGATAGATTTTCGCCCCACCATCAAACCTTTTGGTTTTGGTTGAAATGTGAGTTTTGACTTTCAAGAAATGCGCGCTCTGAAAAACTTTGTTTCTGAATGCGGGAAAAGTTAAAGTTTTTATAAGGCCTATATCTAAAGCTCCTAAAGGAGCACATGGCTACCTTTGGGATATATGATATGGAACCACTCACCATCATACATATTTCATTTGGAAGCAGCTAGTGTGTTCTGTCTTCAAGATATGCTCATTTTCAACTACTAAGAAACTTAGAGTGCCAAAGCTTGAAATCGTCATGTATGTATTTCACAAGCTCTGAATGCGGTTTCTGGCAAATGGGCATTCCCCTGATAGAGTATCGGCCCACCATCAAACCTTTTCCTTTTGGATGAAATTTGAGTGTTGACTTTCAAGAAATGCACAGTTTGAAAAACTTTGTTTCTGAATGCGGGAAAAGTTAAAGGTTTTATAAAGCCTATATCTAAAGATCCTAAAGGAGCAGATGGCTACCTTTGGAAGATATGATATGGAACCACTCACCATCATACATATTTCATTTGGAAGCAGCTAGTGTGTTCTGTCTTCAAGATATGCTCATTTTCAACTACTAAGAAACTTAGAGTGCCAAAGCTTGAAATCGTCATGTATGTATTTCACAAGCTCTGAATGCGGTTTCTGGCAAATGGGCATTCCCCTGATAGAGTATCGGCCCACCATCAAACCTTTTCCTTTTGGATGAAATTTGAGTGTTGACTTTCAAGAAATGCACAGTTTGAAAAACTTTGTTTCTGAATGCGGGAAAAGTTAAAGGTTTTATAAAGCCTATATCTAAAGATCCTAAAGGAGCAGATGGCTACCTTTGGAAGATATGATATGGAACCACTCACCATCATACATATTTCATTTGGAAGCAGCTAGTGTGTTCTCTCTTCAAGATATGCTCATTTTCAACTATTAAGAAACTTAGAGTGCCAAAGCTTGAAATCGTCATATATGTATTTCACAAGCTCTGAATGCGGTTTCTGGCAAATAGGCATACCCCTGATAGAGTATCGGCCCACCATCAAAACTTTTCCTTTTGGATGAAATTTGAGTGTTGACTTTCACGAAATGCACAGTTTGAAAAACTTTGTTTCTGAATGCGGGAAAAGTTAAAGGTTTTATAAAGCCTATATCTAAAGCTCTTAAAGGAGCAGATGGCTACCTTTTGAATATATGATATGGAACCACTCACCATCATACATATTTCATTTTGAAGCAGCTAGTGTATTCTCTCTTCAAGATATGCTAATTTTCAACTCCTAAGAAACTTAGAGTGCCAAAGCTTGAAATCGTCATTTTGGGGATTTCACAAGCTCTGAATGCGGTTTCTGGCAAATGGGCATACACCTGATAGATTTTCGCCCCACCATCAAACCTTTTGGTTTTGGATGAAATGTGAGTTTTGACTTTCAAGAAATGCGCACTCTGAAAAACTTTGTTTCTGAATGCGGGAAAAGTTAAAGTTTTTATAAGGCCTATATCTAAAGCTCTTAAAGGAGCACATGGCTACCTTTGGGATATATGATATGGAACCTCTCACCATCATACATATTTCATTTGGAAGCAGCTAGTGTATTCTCTCTTCAAGATATGCTCTTTTTCACCAACTATGAAACTTAGAGTGCCAAAGCTTGAAATCGTCATTTTGGGGATTTCACATGCTCTGAATGCGGTTTCTGGCAAATGGGCATACACCTGATAGATTTTCGCCTCACCATCAAACCTTTTGGTTTTGGATGAAATTTGAGTTCTGACTTTCAAGAAATGCGCGCTCTGAAAAACTTTGTTTCTGAATGCGGGAAAAGTTAAAGTTTTTATGAGGCCTATATCTAAAGCTCCTAAAGGAGCACATGGCTACCTTTGGGATATATGATATGGAACCACTCACCATCATACATATTTCATTTGGAAGCAGCTAGTGTATTCTCTCTTCAAGATATGCTATTTTTCACCAACTATGAAACTTAGAGTGCCAAAGCTTGAAATCGTCATTTTGGGGATTTCACAAGCTCTGAATGCGGTTTCTGGCAAATGGGCATACACCTGATAGATTTTCGCCCCACCATCAAACCTTTTGGTTTTGGATGAAATGTGAGCTTTGACTTTCAAGAAATGCGCACTCTGAAAAACTTTGTTTCTCAATTCGGGAAAAGTTAAAGTTTTTATAAGGCCTATATCTAAAGCTCCTAAAGGAGCACAGGGCTACCTTTGGGATATATGATATGGAACCACTCACCATCATACATATTTCATTTGGAAGCAGCTAGTGTATTCTCTCTTCAAGATATGCTCTTTTTCACCAACTATGAAACTTAGAGTGCCAATGCTTGAAATCGTCATTTTGGGGATTTCACAAGCTCTGAATGCGGTTTCTGGCAAATGGGCATACACCTGATAGATTTTCGCCCCACCATCAAACCTTTTGGTTTTGGATGAAATGTGAGTTTTGACTTTCAAGAAATGCGCGCTCTGAAAAACTTTGTTTCTGAATGCGGGAAAAGTTAAAGTTTTTATAAGGCCTATATCTAAAGCTCCTAAAGGAGCACATGGCTACCTTTGGGATATATGATATGGAACCACTCACCATCATACATATTTCATTTGGAAGCAGCTAGTGTGTTTTGTCTTCAAGATATGCTCATTTTCAACTACTAAGAAACTTAGAGTGCCAAAGCTTGAAATCGTCATGTATGTATTTCACAAGCTCTGAATGCGGTTTCTGGCAAATGGGCATTCCCCTGATAGAGTATCGGCCCACCATCAAACCTTTTCCTTTTGGATGAAATTTGAGTGTTGACTTTCAAGAAATGCACAGTTTGAAAAACTTTGTTTCTGAATGCGGGAAAAGTTAAAGGTTTTATAAAGCCTATATCTAAAGATCCTAAAGGAGCAGATGGCTACCTTTGGAATATAAGATATGGAACCACTAGCCATCATACATATTTCATTTGGAAGCAGCTAGTGTATTCTCTCTTCAAGATATGCTAATTTTCAACTCCTAAGAAACTTAGAGTGCCAAAGCTTGAAATCGTCATGTATGTATTTCACAAGCTCTGAATGCGGTTTCTGGCAAATGGGCATACCCCTGATAGATTATCGGCCCAACATCAAACCTTTTCCTTTTGGATGAAATTTGAGTGTTGACTCGAGAAATGCACAGTTAGAAAATCTTTGTTTCTGAATGCGGGAAAAGTTAAAGGTTTTATAAAGCTCCTAAAGGAGCAGATGGCTACCTTTTGAATATATGATCTGGAACCACTCACCTTCATACATATTTCATTTGGAAGCAGCTAGTGTATTCTCTCTTCAAGATATGCTCATTTTCAACTCCTAAAAAATTAGACTGCCAAAGCTTGAAATCGTCATATATGTATTTCACAAGCTCTGAATGCGGTCTCTGGCAAATGGGCATACCCCTGATAGATTATCGGCCCACCATCAAACCATTTCCTTTTGGATGAAATTTGAGTGTTGACTTTCAAGAAATGCACAGTTTGAAAAACTTTGTTTCTGAATGCGGGAAAAGTAAAAGTTTTTATAAGGCCTATATCTAAAGCTCCTAAAGGAGCACATGGCTACCTTTGGGATATATGATATGGAACCACTCACCATCATACATATTTCATTTGGAAGCAGCTAGTGTATTCTCTCTTCAAGATATGCTCATTTTCAACTCCTAAAAAACTTAGACTGCCAAAGCTTGAAATCGTCATATATGTATTTCACAAGCTCTGAATGCGGTTTCTGGCAAATGGGCATACCCCTGATAGATTATCGGCCCACCATCAAACCTTTTCCTTTTGGATGAAATTTGAGTGTTGACTTTCAAGAAATGCACAGTTTGAAAAACTTTGTTTCTGAATGCGGGAAAGGGTAAAGGTTTTATAAAGCCTATATCTAAAGCTCCTAAAGGGGAAGATGGCTACCTTTTGAATGTATGATATGGAACCACTCACCATCATACATATTTCATTTGGAAGCAGCTAGTGTATTCTCTTTTCAAGATATGCTCATTTTCAACTCCTAAGAAATTAAGAGTGCCAAAGCTTGAAATCGACAAGTATGTATTTCACAAGCTCTGAATGCGGTTTCTGGCAAATGGGCATACCCCCGATAGATTATCGGCCCACCATCAAACCTTTTCCTTTTGGATGAAATTTGAGTGTTGACTTTCAAGAAATGCACAGTTTGAAAAACTTTGTTTCTGAATGCGGGAAAAGGTAAAGGTTTTATAATGCCTATATCTAACGATCCTTAAGGAGGAGATGGCTACGTTTGGAATATATGATATGGAACCACTCACCATCATACATATTTCATTTGGAAGCAGCTAGTGTATTCTCTCTTCAAGATATGCTAATTTTCAACTCCTAAGCAACTTAGACTGCCAAAGCTTGAAATCGTCGTGTATGTATTTAACAAGCTCTGAATGCGGTTTCTGGCAAATGGGCATACCCCTGATAGAGTATCGGCCCACCATCAAACCTTTTCCTTTTGGATGAAATTTGAGTGTTGACTTTCAAGAAATGCACAGTTTGAAAAACTTCGTTTCTGAATGCGGGAACAGTTAAAGGTTTTATAAAGCCTATATCTAAAGATCCTAAAGGAGCAGATGGCTACCTTTGGAAGATATGATATGGAACCACTCACCATCATACATATTTCATTTGGAAGCAGCTAGTGTGTTCTCTCTTCAAGATATGCTCATTTTCAACTATTAAGAAACTTAGAGTACCAAAGCTTGAAATCGTCATATATGTATTTCACAAGCTCTGAATGCGGTTTCTGGCAAATAGGCATACCCCTGATAGAGTATCGGCCCACCATCAAACCTTTTCCTTTTGGATGAAATTTGAGAATTGACTTTCAAGAAATGCACAGTTAGAAAATCTTTGTTTCTGAATGCGGGAAAAGTTAAAGGTTTTATAAAGCTCCTAAAGGAGCAGATGGCTACCTTTTGAATATATGATATGGAACCACTCACCATCATACATATTTCATTTGGAAGCAGCTAGTGTATTCTCTCTTCAAGATATGCTCATTTTCAACTCCTAAAAAATTAGACTGCCAAAGCTTGAAATCGTCATATATGTATTTCACAAGCTCTGAATGCGGTCTCTGGCAAATGGGCATACCCCTGATAGATTATCGGCCCACCATCAAACCATTTCCTTTTGGATGAAATTTGAGTGTTGACTTTCAAGAAATTCACAGTTTGAAAAACTTTGTTTCTGAATGCGGGAAAAGTTAAAGTTTTTATAAGGCCTATATCTAAAGCTCCTAAAGGAGCACATGGCTACCTTTGGGATATATGATATGGAACCACTCACCATCATACATATTTCATTTGGAAACAGCTAGTGTATTCTCTTTTCAAGATATGCTCATTTTCAACTCCTAAGAAATTTAGAGTGCCAAAGCTTGAAATCGACATGTATGTATTTCAGAAGCTCTGAATGCGGTTTCTGGCAAATGGGCATACCCCTGATAGATTATCGGCCCACCATCAAACCTTTTCCTTTTGGATGAAATTTGAGTGTTGACTTTCAAGAAATGCACAGTTTGAAAAACTTTGTTTCTGAATGCGGGAAAAGGTAAAGGTTTTATAATTCCTATATCTAACGATCCTAAAGGAGCAGATGGCTACCTTTGGAATATATGATATGGAACCACTAGCCATCATACATATTTCATTTGGAAGCAGCCAGTGTAATCTCTCTTCAAGATATGCTAATTTTCAACTCCTAAGAAACTTAGAGTGCCAAAGCTTGAAATCGACATATATGTATTTCACAAGCTCTGAATGCGGTTTCTGGCAAATGGGCATACCCCTGATAGATTATCGGCCCACCCTCAAACCTTTTCATTTTGAATGAAATTATAGAATTGACTTTCAAGAAATGCACAGTTAGAAAATCTTTGTTTCTGAATGCGGGAAAAGTCAAAGGTTTTATAAAGCTCCTAAAGGAGCAGATGGCTACCTTTTGAATATATGATATGGAACCACTCACCATCATACATATTTCATTTGGAAGCAGCTAGTGTATTCCCTCTTCAAGATATGCTCATTTTCAACTCCTAAAAAATTAGACTGCCAAAGCTTGAAATCGTCATATATGTAT
>NW_026890257.1:0-7500 GCF_963514075.1 Conger conger | reverse complement strand
ATACACACACTCACACATATACACATACACACACATGCACACGCATACGCAAACATGCACACACACACACACACACACATACACACACACGCATGCACACATACACACACATACACGCACACACACACACATACATGCACACGCACACACATACACACACACACACACACATACATGCACACGCACACACATACACACACACACACACATACATGCACACGCACACACATACACACACACACACACACATACATGCACACGCACACACATACACACACAGCAGGAATTTATTTTCACCCGCTGGGGACACAGAAGGATTTTCAATCATTTTACTTTTGGTTTGAAATGGATACAGATGCACTGTCTATTGTTATTCTTAGTGCTACTCGCTACTGCAGATCACACACACACACACACACGCACACACACACACACACAGAACAACATACAAGAACACCCCCCCTGTAAAAGAACACCCCCCACCTCCATGACCGAGACTCAACACTCCTCTCTCACAACGATAACCTGCCACTTTTATTGCAAATCTGCCCTTTTTAAAGTTTACCTGATGGCCTTTTCGGCTGTCTGCCTGTTCCCTTTCTTCTGTATTTTATTAAATGTGAGATGGGAAATGTACATGTTACCAAAAAATAACACCACAAATTGTCTCTATTATCTTTCTGTGTAATTTATTCAAAGCAAACTCAGATTGTACTTGTATGGTGTGTGTGTGTGTGTATGTGTTTGAGTGAGAGCGAGAGGGTGGGAGGGAAAGAGAGAGAGAGAGAGAGAGAGAGGGTGGGAGGGAAAGCGAGAGAGAGACCACAGGCTAGACCTTAGGGAGAATGAATGTGCTTCGTGTATCGCCAGTGGCCCTGGAGGAATACTGTCAGAACTAGGCTCTGGCAGAGAATATTCCTCTCACCAGGACAGCAAAGGGGGTGGAGGGTGGGAGTCACTGAAAGCAACAGAGTTCTAGAAAACTGACAGAGAATAAAAATGAAAAGAAAACCCATACTCTTCAGAGGGTTTAACCCCGATCATTATCGCAGTCTCGGCCTTGATTCGCCCCTCGCTTGGTATCCACCATTTTGTTTCTGTCCACCGGGGCGTCGGTTTTCGTTTCATTTAAGGATGAAGAAAAGCACGGAAACAAAACGCTGGAGCAGTGCGAGGTCCTGCTGTCCTGTCAAACGGGATCGATTTCAAACTGCAGGAGAGGAGACGCTTCTCCTCCTGCGCGCAGCGTACCGGAACGCCGTCCTCAGACTTCCCAATCCCATTACGGGCCCGTTATATCCGCGGCGGTCCGGGGCGGCACAAGCGGCCGTTTAAGCGCAAAGCCCGAACCCCGACTTCATCCCGCCGCGAAAACGCTTCAAACCGGCGCTCCAAAGCAAACGCCGCGTCTGTGTGTCGGAACGGGCGTGCGGTGCGCCGCGGCTATCAAACGCCCAGGCTCCATCGCCCGCCTCCCCACCGCCTTAATCTCTCTGCAAATTCTCCACAGACAGGTGCGCTCACATCTGCCAAATGTCTGGGTGGAAGGCAGGCTATAAAACATCCTGAAGAGTCTTTTGAGAAGAGTTGTCTTTTTTTTTTTTTTTGGAGAATACGCTGGGTACTTGAGGACCATGGCGTTGGGTATTGATTTATTTAGGGGGGGTTTTTTGGGTTTTTTTGGGGTGGGGGTGTGGAAACTAATTTCTTTCTCTTTGTTTCTTGTAAAATAATCCTTCTGCCAATTGTATTGCACACTGATCTTCAGTGCAAGAAGTACAGTTTTTGCCAAGGAACATCAAAGACATTTCATCACGAAAAAAAAAGGGATAGAAGGTATCAAACAACAGAGGGGTGTTGCTTGTTTTTCTGCTCCTGTCTCCGTGGGCATTCTGACACACACTGAAGGCTGAAGAACTAATGGCCTGGATTAACGCAGAATCATAACTCCTCAGAAATATAGCCCGACAGCGTTTGTCCAGTCTGGCGGCTCGTACCCTCAGCCCGGACGCGAGAGAGATTATGGAAAGTGAGAGTTTCCAGCCATCGTCATTAAAGTGACTCATTTTATTACATATGCTTGTTAGCCCATGGGCGAGAGCATGCATAGGCCTGTTTTTAACACGGCTCATCGTACGCTCCCCTTCAGAGGCTGACGCAAAATATGTAATGACGCTGTAATCCATTCATAGTGTAATACGTTAACCCCTTTTTTCTAGGGGTGAGCGGATCGAGACCAACGTGCTGTGATTTTGTTTTTGGTATCGATCGCTCCCATAAAATATCGATATCTATGTTTACGCGGATAAATTAGGATGGCCTGTAGCGTCGTGGTTAAGGTAAATGACTGGGACACGCAAGGTTGGTGGATCGATCCCCAACGTAGCCGCAATAAGATCCGCACAGCCGTTGGGCCCTTGAGCAAGGCCCTTAACCCTGCACTGCTCCAGGGGAGGATTGTCTCCTGCTTAGTCTAATCAACTGCACGTCGCTCTGGATAAGAGCGTCTGCCAACGTGCCATTAATGTAATGTAAATCACATTTTTTCTCTTCGCTTACCTGAAGCCAGGCTGAATACTAGATTCACTAGGTTAAACGTTTATTTCTCAAACTCGTGAGTTGTTGTGTGTAGGGGCATCCATTTTGAAGCTGCCCACCGCCTATCTAAATTTGTGCTGGGCGATGGTATTTGTCAGAAGTCATTGCCACGCCCTCTGCGATGGATCTGGCAGAGCGCACATGCCCTCCTCTAGAGCATGTCACACTGCTGTGTTCCTGTTGGAGGATGCTTCACGTGCAGATTCACATGCTGACCAGTAGGGGTCGCTGTTGTGCGATGAGATGCTATCATCCCGACTCTCAACTGTCAAACCCTCTCACCCCTGGGCAATGCATCTTCCATCCATCCATCCATCCATTATCTAACCTGTTCATATTGTACCTGTTCGGGGTCGCCTTGCCTTGCCTTGCCTTGCCTTGCCTGTGCAGTCATCAAGCTAACTCAGTAATCCTGCTTTGTGGAACAGCACACGCTGTGTTGTGTCGATGAAGCTAACACTGGTTTTTTAAATGTCAACAGATAGCAAAAGCCAGTAAGCGGTGTGTGACCATCAGATAGGAGGATCGACGTACTTTCAATCAACGAGCGTCCCGACCGATCGCTAACCGTAGCCGACCGATCGCTAACCGTAGCCGACCGATCGCTAACCGTAGCCGACCGATCGCTAACCGTAGCCGACCGATCGCTAACCGTAGCCGGCCGATCGCTAACCGTAGCCGACCGATCGCTAACCGTACCTCTCCGTTGAGAAGTGCTCACGCCTGTGTGTGTGTGGCAGATGGGTTTCAGAGTCCAGGAAAGGCGCACGCTAACGAGGAGTTTAAGAGCTTCTGATTGGCTGCGTCAGTGCGCGCGCAGGCTCTGAGGCTCTGAAACTAATAGTGTTTCCGTGACGACTCCCTCCTCTCTCTTTTAGTTGGCGGGCGCGGTGCGAGCCCGGGAATGCGGTTAGCGCGCGGTTGGTGATTGACGGCGTTTGCGTGCGTGTGAGTGCGAGCCCCTTTAATGATTAAGAGGCCGCAGGATGCGCGGCGGGGGCTCCGGGAGATGGCGAGATACGGCGCCAGCGGACGGGCTAATGGCCCGGTCCGCTCTGATCTGCCGGGCCGCTCACATCCGTCTTCCCGGGGAGACGTGCGAGGGCCCGCTAATGCGCGGATTACAGCTGCTTCTGTTGTAGTTAAGACGGAGATCTGTCCGCGCGAAGCACTCTCCCGCTCCCCCCGGCTGCCGGAGAAAAAAGCAGCTGTGTTTTCCGAGATTCTCAGGTTCAAATCCCAGACGTGTAGGAGGCACAGCACCGGGTGGGTGGTGGTGGTGGGGGGGGGGGCCCTGTGTGTTTGAAGGGCCCTGACTCAATAAACTGCTTGTATTTGGGCAGGGATGGGGGGGTGGGACCCACTGTGAGTTCTTTACATGGGGGCCCAAAAGAGAGACAGACAGACAGACCGACAGACAGACAGACACTCAGAAACACGGATTCATCTGCGCACAAACGCATCCAGACATGCACACCCTCCCGGGCAGACTCGGTAGGTGGTGTTTTGGGGTTGGGTGGTCAGAGAGGTGAGAGGCTGTGTTGGGGGGGGGTGTTGGGTGGTGTTTTGGGGTTGGGTGGTCAGAGAGGGGGGGTGTTGGGGTGTTGGTGGTGTTTTGGGGTTGGGTGGTCAGAGAGGGGGGTGTTGGGGGTTGGTGGTGTTTTGGGGTTGGGTGGTTGGTGGTGTTTTGGGGTCGGGTGGTCAGAGGGGGGGGTGTTGGGGGGGGTGTTGGGGGTGTTGGTGGTGTTTTGGGGTTGGGGGGTTGGTGGTGTTTTGGGGTCGGGTGGTCAGAGGGGGGGGTGTTGGGGGGTTGGTGGTGTTTTGGGGTTGGGTGGTCAGAGAGGTGTGCGGCTGTGTTGGGGGGTTTTATTGGAACGTTTGGCTGTGATCCACGGTTAGCGTCCTGGCAGTGAGTCTGCGGTCCATCAGGAGCCCAGCTAACGGCTGGGCACAGGGACCCAACACCCACAGAGCTCTCCCCAAACTACAGAGACCCCCGAATCATATGTGTATGTGTGTGTGAGTGTGAGTGTGTGTGTGTGTGTGTGTGTGTGTGTGTCTGCCTCTGTATGTGTGTGTGTGTGTGTGTGTGTGCCTCTGTGTGTGTGTGTGTGTGTGTGTGCCTCTGTGTGTGTGTGTGCCTCTGTGTGTGTGTGTGTATATATGAGTGTGTGTGTGTGTGTGTGCCTCTGTATGTGTGTGTATGTGTGTCTGTATATATGCGTGTGTGTGTGTCTGTGTGTGTCTGTATATATGCGTGTGTATGTGTGTGTGTGCCTCTGTATGTGTGTGTGTGTGTGTGTGTGTGTGCCTCTGTGTGTGTGTGTGTGTGTGTGTGTGTGTGTGTATATATATGCGTGTGTGTGTGTGTGTGTGTGTGTGTATATATATGTGTGTGTGTGTGTGTGTTACTGGCGCATTAACGCCTCCGGGCAGACCAGCGCTTTAATGATGCCTGTCCCTGATTACTTAATGAGGGAGGAGGGCTTTCTGGCAGCTGTGCTGTGCCATCGTGACGTGGCCTGAGAGCGCTTTTCGGAGGTGTGTGTGAGGTCTGCTCCTCCGCACTCCTCCCTCTCTCTCCCTCTCTCCCTCTCTCTCCCCTCTCTCTCCCTCTCTCTCCCTCTCTCCCTCTCTCTCCGTGGCTCTGAGAGACGGGGGGCGCGGGAGACGCTGGAGCAGACGGGCTGGGTGTTGGGAGACGCCCCAGGCCCCGGGCGCGGAGGTGTGTGTGTTTTAAGGGCTGTGCAAATCATCTCTGTGCAAACACGCCCATGGCAGGCGCACAGCGGACCTGCACACAGCAGGCAGCCGGCAGGAGGGGCGTGTAGGCCCCGTTCCCCCGAGACCCGCGCCTTCTCCCCCCCCCGCCGGGCTCACATCCCTGTCTTCTGTATCTCAGGAACCACACATTCCATCCTGCTGCATCCTGCACCGCCAGGGACCTTCAGCACTCATAAAAGAAATGTCCTTTTGCGAGAACGTCTCACCGCAACGTGGTTTTGTCATCCAATACACTTGTATTAGGTGGGGGGAGAAAAAAATTAAATACTTCTCCGGGGAACGCGCGGAGTCAGTTCGGTTCGCTGCACTGCAGGGATCATGGAATCGCGGTCCTCGAGGGTCGGAGAACTGCCGGTTTTCCACCCTCCCGTTACCTGGGAGTCAGGTGTGAAGAGCCGTGCGGTCGTTCAGCAGCACTAAGTACCCGGGAGAAAAGGGAACCGGGGCCGGATTAGGATTTGAGGGCCAGAGTTGATGACACGGAATAGATTTGGTCCAGAGGTGGGCGGCGAGGGGGTGTTTGTGCTTTTCAGGCTGACTTAATGAGCCCTCACTTTTACACCATCTGACATTTCAGCTACATGACTTCATCAGCGCATGGGTGAGCACTGAAGACTGCTCTTGTGTTCCTACGTGAAGCGTTTTACTGTGATACAATCTCACAGCGTACCAGCGCTGGTGTGGACAGCCAATTGGCTCGTTTAGTCAGGGTAATCGGTGGAAACGAAAACCTGCGGACACACCAGCCCTCCAGGACCGGAATCGCGACCGGAATCGCCCACTCCTGATTTAGTCAATACTGCCAAAATACATTGGATATAGTGCTTAAAAACAACTCTCCCCCCCCTCTCTCTCCCCCTCCCTACTTTCTCCCTCTCTCCCTTCTCTCTCTCCCTCTCTCCCTCCCTCTCTCTCTCTCTCCCTCCCCCTCTCCTCCCTCCCCCTCCCCCCTCCCTCTCTCTCTCCCTCTCTCTCCCCCCCCTCCCTCTCTCTCTCTCTCTCTCCCTCTTCTCTCCCCCCCTCCCTCCCTCTCTCCCCTCTCTCCCCCTCTCCCTCTCCCCTCCCTCTCTCTCTCTCTCTCCCCCCTCCCCCCCCTCCCTCCTCCCTCCCTCCCTCTCCTCTCTCTCTCCCTCTCTCTCTCCCCCCCCCCTCCCCCCTCCCCCCCCTCCCTCCCTCTCTCTCACTCTCTCTCTCCCTCCCTCCCTCCCTCCCTCCCTCCCTCTCTCTCCCTCCCCCCTCCCCCTCCCTCCTCCCCCCCCCCCCCTCCCTCTCTCCCTCTCTCTCTCACAGCTGACACAGACATGGACCGGGGTGACGGGCGCACTAAGTACGTGCTGAGGGAGAGAGGGGGCGGCTCGGTGTTTGTGATTGACGAGAAGACGGGGAACATCCACGTGACCAAGCCCCTGGACCGCGAGGAGAAGGACGAGTACCGCCTGATCGCCACGGCGACGGACCGCCAGACGGACCGGGCGCTGGAGCCGTCCTCCCAGTTCATCATCCGCGTGCAGGACATCAACGACAACCCGCCGGTCTTCCAGGACGGGCCCTACAGCGCCACCGTGCCCGAGATGGCCAACATCGGTACTGCACCGGGGGGGAGGGGGGAGTACGGAGCAGTGATTCTCAACTCCAGTCCCCAGGACTCTCTTGCCAGAAACCAGGAACACACACACACCTGGTGTGTGAGCTCCTGGTTACTACAAAAACCTTCTGGCAAGCGGGTACCGAGGACTGGAGTTGAGAAACGCGGGCTTTGAGTATATAATATAATGTATTGAGACAGTGACCGCCAATAGAAACCTATGGGGGAACAGATTCCACCACACAGGGCACCAGGAAGTTTTACAGTTTTGCTCACTGCACATGCTCAGTTCTGTCCTTGGTCACATGACTAGTCGCATGCACACCAAGAAAAACACATGCACATCTTTGGCTGTGTGATTCTCAGGAAAAGAATCAGACCTCAGAAAAAATGACAAAGTAATAATAATAAATTCCTGGGGTTAAAATCCAGCTACGATCAGCTTGAAATACCAGATACCAGCTGTTTCAAAACATAGCTTGAGCTGGTCAAACCATGTTGAGTATGGAGCTGGTCTGAACTGGTCAACCAGC